>NC_064269.1:15240000-15540000 GCF_003254725.2 Canis lupus dingo | reverse complement strand
ATTGTCCAGAGCCTGAAAATGGTTGCTTCCTATATTTTGTTCAGTTTCATAGTTGTTTACAGCAAGAGGACAAGTCTGATAGTAGTTATTCTTTCATGATATTAAAGTTTTTATGCTAATTTTGCAATAAACAAAATCTAAAATTTAGAATGGGAAAGCACTGTGTGCAAGTTTGAACTCAGCCATTTTCTGACTGTGATTTTAGACAAGTTATTTTTAATTCGTAAGACTCAGTTTCTTTTTTTTTTTTTGAGACTCAGTTTCTTATCAGAAAATCTTTTACTTTGTTCTAAAAAAGGTATTACTGAGTTTTTTATAATTGAATAATAAATGGGATAACACTCATAAGTCACTTATAACAATGATTGGAGCTAAGCAAACATCAGCACTGTCTTGACTTATTCCTTATTGCTTTCTTTTTTAGAATCCATTGTCTGGAAGTATTTGAGAGCTGTAGCCAAAGGAAGAGTAATAGTTTTCATAGCTTATTATGGTTATGTCCAAAAAGGCGAGAAGAGTTGATGAAACATTTTTATTTGAATATCTGTTTACATCTGCTGAAACAGAGGAAAATCTCTCCAAGATGCACAATGTCCTTCACTCTTACAATGGAGATAAAAGACTAGACATTATTCACTAATGCTTCACTGGGGAGAAATTATGGAGGAAAAAAGTGACACTTTTATTTTTTCTTTGTTCTATTTTCATTTAAAGTCTTATTCTTTTTTCTGGAAAGTAAGGGAAAGGAGAATTGGGCATATTATTTGTTAAATCATAAACTCGATTGGAGAACAATCTCTGAAATTACTGTTGAACTCAGGGAAATCCAGATTTGCATCAGCTGCTTTAAGGCTCTCCAATTGTGGTTTTGAAAAAAAGAAAAAGAAAAAGAAATAGTAGGCACCAAAGTGTATCTCACAGTGAGACAGTGCAGCTTTCTCAGTAAGCTTCACTCCTCATGCTTTGTCGTGTAAGCACAGTTTCTCATTTACTTAAACTGTTATGCAAATACAATCTCATAGCCTTGCTATTGATAGGTAGATGCCTCGGAGCCACCACTGCTAAGAAACATTCTAAAATGTACAGAGCTTCAAAACTGCTTGCATCAATCCTAGTTAGATACTATGCCTAGAGTTCTTTAACTTTATGTAGTTTTTGTTATTACTCAGATTTGCTACAGGGATATTTGTTTATATGGGATAGAAAACCTGTAAACATAATTATTTGTGCTCTATCTGGGGGAGATGTAGCTTCATAATTATTTTAATTGAATATTGTAGCTCCCTTTGTGTTACTTTACTTATATTAATGAAGATTTGGGTAATTAGGTTTAGAAGAACATAGCGTGTTTGCTTGTCTGTATACTATATTTCTTCTAAAATAGATTGAGAATGATACTGGGATGCTGAAACCCTGTGATGTACAAATGGAGTCACTTTGGGCTTTTATTAGGTAAAAGAACAATTAAATCATCTATGCTTTTCATTCTTTGCATTTATGTGTGTGTGTTTGTGTGCATGTGCATGTAAATGTGTATGTATCCTTATATTTAGAATAAATATGTAGATAGTTATTTTCCTATGTTTAAAGAGCATATCATTATTATCTATGATCATCTAGAAAACAGTTATATTTAAAACAATAATATTTTATCATGCAGTCTACATATTTTAGAGTTAGGTTAGCTCTACTATAAAAAAAATACTGGATGTATAAACAACAAGGTCATGATTTTAACTCTCGGAAATACTAGAATTATATGAGGATGGTGAATAACCAGTGATTAAATCTCTAATTCTAGTTAGTTATGTCACAAAGCTATATCACTCATTCATAAATTAGGCAATCATTCATTTATCCATTTGGAGAATAATAATAATTATGTTAGCTGCCCATATCTCTTTTTCTTTTTCTTTCTGTGTCCTTGGTATTTATCTTTATAAATTTATTGTTTTCAAAATGTCAAATTTCTTTAGAAAGATTTAGGGCATTTAAAAAAATCCAAGTAAAATATAAAATGTCATGTTCATTCATTTAAAATTCAGTTATGAAATATCACTTTTTGGAAAGTATTCTGGGGGAGATAGAAAAGAAGTAGGAGTCATGGGATCTATCCTTAGTGAGCTTATGCTATTGTAGAAACAAAATCTTCAAACTGTTAAAAATATAATTCTTATATGCATGATGAGTACATGTCACATTTTTATTGTAACAAGGCAATAACCAGCAGAATAGCAGATGGTTGTTGCTGAAATAAGATTTTTTAATTAGATATAAGGCTAGATTATGTTATGTAGTATGATAAGTCCCTGTCTTTGGAGGATTATCTCTACTGGATGTCAAGAACTGTGAAGTGTCTGATACATACCCCACATCCATGTTAACTCATTAGCTTGCCATAATTTCATGGATGTTGGCAAAAGATATAAGACTCCTGAGTCAGAGGGAAAAAAGTTTATTACTATCACACAATGGATAGTGTGTGATGAGCATATTTTTATCATTTCTCTGTGCCCCCAGGTTTCAGAGGATCAACACACATGGACCCAGAGTGGGTTATGTTATAGGTGAAAGACTCAAAATTCAGGAAAACCACATATTTTATAATGAACAGTAAGAAAATCTGTCATTTTACCTGAGAGGGGAAAATTCTCTTTATTTTGCTAGAGAATAAGTATGCCTACTCTTTGCTCCAGAAAGAAGCACCTATCTTCCAAGGCTGTAAGCAAGCCTGTTTCTTTGCTATGTAGGGTGGCACTATCTTCCAAGGCTGTTCATGTTACAAACATCCTTTAAAATATCAACCAGGAAAATGGAAAAGCAGTACATCACTAGCAAGCTATGTAGAAATGTGAGAGACAAATAGGGAATTGTTTCCCAAAAATATACCCTTCTTTTCTACTCTATGTTGGCTTCTGGGAAATTCTCTGAGTATGCCACTTTATTGTTGACCATGATTAGTCTGACAAAATTTGGGACCAAATCTGTTAATTAGTCTCCTAAAGCATTTAATTAATGCTACTACCAAATGACTCCAAGCAGAAAATTTTGACTTTCTTTGTTGAGCTCAACCATGCCTCCCAAGGTCCCAGATCCAACCAGTAAACCAGAACAATTCATAAATCATTAGAGTTTACCTTGGGAAGTCACTTATCTTTCTCATTCAGTTTCATAATGACCTCTTTTGTTGGCCTGAGGCATTAATCCAGGTAGAGAAGGGTACATAAACAATTGCATAAGATCCTGCTTTAGTCTGCATCTGTTGATCCAGGACAAACTTGGCCAATAAATTGAGCTGATCTGATGACTTCCAGGACCAAGTTGTGTCATTGACCACCTCAGCTAAAGTCAGGAACAAATTTCATATCACTTTCTCTAATTAGGTGACCAAATATAGAGACAACTGTCCATACAGTTTGCATAAATAGGAAGTCTGTTATCCCTCCACATTGCCTGGTGATTAACCAATTGTAGCTCATTTATGAGAGGTTCCCACACATCTGAGGGCTATCCAGTCTAACGTGGCATTTTCTTAAACACTTGGATGTTTGTCATGGCCTCTCCTAGGGTGCAATTCACAGTGTTTTTGAAAGGAAGTTAATGAATGGCTTCCATACAAGAAATGAAGTCCCAAGGGTGGACATGGTGTCCCTAGAAAGAAAGATTTGTTTAAAATTGTTGGGGACCCCAAAATGGAAACTATATCAGTAAGAGAATTCGACAGTGTTTCCAATGTGGCCTCCTGAACTTAAGATTCCTAATTCAGCTTGAATAATTGACTCTACTTCTGGTGTTTGGATATTCTGAAAGCAAGTGGTCTAAACTATTTATTCATGCAACTATAGGGGTGGCAGTTAGTCTAACCTATTCTATTTATTTAAGCCACTACATGGGTGACATTTACCCTACCCACAGAGGATGAGCAAGGACTATTCAAATTGAGATATGGAAAACATCTAGACATGTTGGTGAATTCTGAGTGATAAAAACTCTTCATTTGTGAACAATATTGTAACTCTAAGGAAAAAAATCAAAGATAAAATACTGTATAACAGTTATATCAGTTCTTGTTTTGAACATTAAGTACAAAAATTTTATTAACAGAAATTTATTTTTCCCCCTCCTACCTAATAAATGAAAATTAAATGTTTAAATAGTTGATTGGACCAACTGATTAGAACATGCAGGGCAATTAGAAGTCTCTGTCCAGCAAAGAAAACTTAAAATAATCTGTAAAATGCTTGTTGTCTGCTTTAGCTGTTGTCTTGAAATGACTGTGCCTAGCTCTTGTTTTATTCTGAGTCCTGTGTTGGTGTGCTGATTTCAACACATGTAGTGATAGAAGTGTTTTATCATACTCCTTTTAGCACTAAGATTCTTTTCTGATTGAGCAGAAATGTAGACACCAAAACATTTCCTATGTAACATGAAATAATTTTTTGCTGTCCCTAACAGTAGATCAAAGGTATGATTATTAAAATGCTTCTTGCCGTGTACCACCAGAAGTCTCTATACATTGTAAATTGAGAGGAGCTTTTTTTTTTTTTTAAGGATTTTATTTATTTGAGAGAGAAGCAAAGAGCATGAGAAAGAGCACAAGGCAAAGCAGCCTGGGTGGCTCAGTGGTTTAGTGCCACCTTCAGCCCAGGGAGTGATCCTGGGGACCCAGGATCGAGTTCCTGCATCGGGCTCCCTGCAAGGAGCCTGCTTCTCTCTCTGCCTGTGTCTGCCTCTCTCTGTGTGTGTCTCATGAATAAATAAATAAAATCTTTTTTTAAAAAAGAGCACAAGGCAGAGGGAGAGGAAGAAGCAGAGAAGCAGGCTCTCTACTTCCCCTCTGCCTTCTGCCACAGCAGAACGCCCTACATGGGGCTCTGGGACTCTGAGATCATGACCTGAGCCAAAGACAAATGCTTACCATAATGACTGAGCCACCCAGGCATCCTGAAGGATGTTTTCATATTACTAAATTAGCTTTACCAATGTGGAAAACAAAACATGCTACATAACCTATTATATCTTAAGGAACTAAAGTTCAAAGTTAAGATAATTGGTAAATTCTCCAATATAAAAACTGCTTTGTATAGCTCTTGAATGGTGAAAAGCTCTTTATTGCATCAATGGATAAACAACTTTAAACATGGTAGCTGATATAAATGATATACTTGCTTTAATTATATATGAAATTATATGTGAATTATGGGCTACATCCCTTCTTTCTCAGACTTACAAACTTGGTTTGCATAACATTACATAGTTTAGTGAGAGCTACTCAAAATATAGTTACAGTGACTTTAAGTATTACAAAAATTTTCGGTATTTTTCATATAATATTAGACTTATTTAATGATAACTAATATCATATTTGGACTGTTAAATATTGCCAAATTTGAGAAATACTGTGGATCATTGAAATAGAAGCAAACTACCTACATGCTTGATGCCATTTGTACACCACACCCAGTATAACAAGAATCCTGTTTGTTGTGCTTTTCTAATTTCTCATTCTTTCTTTCATCACTGAAATTTCTAATTCTTTCTTTGCTATTAAATTTATTAAAATTATCTTTAATAATTTAAAATTGTACATTATATATATAAATCTGAAGAATGATAGCACTAGTGTGTTTTACTTTGCTTATGATGCATTTTCAACAAGGAGACTCTTCTCCAGGTATCCTTATTTAAATACTATCAAAACATGAATTTTCATATGATAATAAACAAAATTGCTGAAGATATATACTCCCTGGGATAAAGAGTCATTAGAATTGTGTCTGCAGGCAGCTACCTACCAACCATTTTCCCTATGTGATTCTGTGTAGAACAGATAAAAAATTAGGTTCAACAAGTGTATATCAAAGAGCAAGATTGATGTTAGAAGAAAATTATTTCTCAGAAGCAGCTGTGTTGAGGCAAGAACGGTCTAGGAAGTTTAGGAGAGGAGCAGAAATTCTTATTGAAAGAGAAAGAATTCATATTACATCAGACAGCATTTTTTTTTTCCTCTGATGAAGTTCTATATTAAGGTGTACTACATACCTTCTCTCATTCAATCCCTACTTCAATCCTGCATGATAGTAGAAGAGAACTATCATATGGAAAGTAAAACTCAGTAAGACCATTTAAGTTACCTCAGATTATATAGCCAGTAATGGCATTGAAATCTTGGTTTCTGTCTTCTTTTGATCACTGTGTTATCTTAACATCTCTGGGGGCCAGAAAATCCCATTAACAATCCCCTTTGACTATAAAATCTGATTGTGGCATTTTCAGTAAAGTTAGTTTAGCCAATTTAACAGCTAGTTAAGTTAAAAACTGGTCATTAACATGACCCATGGTAAACACTAGTGACCTCCAAGTACAAGTAAGGCCTCTTGTAATCACTCCGTTGGGAAATTTTTGGATTATATTGCATTTACCTCAGAGTTGGCTGTTGCAAAATTAAAATATAATAAATCTGGAAGGCATAGTTGGAAAGGGCCAGGTTTGACTCCCATGACTTCATAGTTTATACTTACTGAACATGTTAACCTCTTTCTTGCCACAGGGCCTTTGCATATACTTTTCCACTTTCCTGTAACAATCTTTTTCCATAATTTGAGTGGTTAATGATTTGTCATCCTTCTGGTCTCAATGATATATCATATCTTTAAAGAGATTTTCCTGAAGTTACTTGCTATCATATATTGTTTGTTTTCTGTGTAGCATTTATTGCAGTTGAGAGCAATTATATTTATTTGTCTACTTATTATCTGAATCTTCCACTAGAAGATCATTCCAATTGGAGAATAAATCAGACCTATCTTGCTCAGTACTCTATCCTCAAAGCCCATGACAGTACCATGTTTTCAAAAAATATTTTTTTAAATAAATATACAAGAAAAAACTCTCTTAATATCTTCTTTAATGATTTGGGATGATGACTTCTCCTGTTTGGAATGATGTTATTGCCTACATTTCTTACAATCTGGCTATGAATATAATAAGATACATTGGACATAAGAGACTGTTACAAACTCCAAAGTATTACACAAATGCTGAATAAAACAGTGATATGTATATTAGATATGGTTCCGTTGCCTATTTAGGAAAATTCTCCAATTTTGGTGTCTTCTCCTCTCAACACCATATATCTAAGCACTCTCCTTTACTTCCTTGTCTTCTCAGATTGCAAACCACTGGCCATATTTTGACCTGACTCTTTCCTGAAAAACTTGTCTTCCCAGTTCATTTTCTCATTCTGACAAAGTATTATAAGATGATCTATTAATTGATTCGATACCTTTTATGAAAATATATTGGTATTAAATTCATGGCTTACTATTTTCAGCATTGTGTCATTTTAACTCAAGCCTGTAGTAAGTTACTTCTGTGAACATTGCAAGCCCTATCCACTTAAACTCATAATATAATTGTGGCTAGTCTATAATTGTAGATAAGTGTGGCAAAGGTGAATGAAGAAGTACTTGTAAGAATGGTTAAACCTATGTCTATGTAAATTGTTGTATTTTACCTACTGTTTCCGAATGGAAAATTAGCTTGAATATAGCTTTTTTGTGATAAATAGGTGCCTTTTAAGATTTAGCGAATCAAACTGTGGCTTGTAGTTTTCTTGTGTTAGCAATAAAACTGTCATATCATATAAGGGGCTATTTAGGATGAAGTCTGTATTTGAGGTGGGTGTGCACATTACATGGAAATAAGAGGTTTAATGCAGTAAAAATGCTGAGACCTATGTGGGATACCCTTTGCTTCTCTGAATTAAAACAGCAATGTCATTTCCATTCCCTCACCACCACCCCATCAAACAGATGAATATCTCTCCAGATAAATATCCCTTCCAGTATATAGCTGTTTGACCTTACATTACTTTAAGACCTAAATAATGACCTGGGAGAAAGAAGGGGTAGGTGTTGCCATTCTTTAATGCTATGGAGCATTTTAGAATCATATAGCAAGCTTACCCTGAAGTTTTTTGTGGTCCTCTTTTCTGTACTTGGCTGTGTAAGGGTTGTTCTCTGCTGGAACAAGAGAGAAGACAGATTCAATCTGAGCAGAGTACAGAAGGAGACAGCTCCCTGTTTGAAAGGAGACAGTAAATGGCTCATTAATACTACTCCAAAGTGGAAGAAGAGAACATTCTATTATCATTTCTATCACACAAGTTCAATAATTCAAGATGAATAAATCCAATAAAATTTCCTTCTGAAATGCCACCCTTTTCTTGGTGATACTTAAACATTAATTTACAAAGCACATAATAGAAAATAATTATAGCATCTTCAAGAATAATTTGATGAAAACTTACAGATAATGAGACAGATCGTTTTTCACCCTTAAATTATTACTTCAAATTAGATCAGCAGTAACCTGCAGGCAATTCAGGTCCTTGTAAAATGAGTCCTCTATGCAATATCTCTTCAAGGCTTCAGTTTTCTCTCAAAGCTAATGTTTTTTTTCCTTAGTTCCTTCAGAAAGAAAAAAAAGCGAGAATGAATGATGTTAGTTAAATTTTAAAACCTACCATTTTTTCCTTCATGAGTTTGAGCTTTATTGGCCAGCATTCTTGGAGATTTAAATTTAATACAAAACACTTTAGAAGTATATCCTCAAGAGTTCTACCATTTGACATTCAAATTTTCAAGGAACTTCTTAACCTTAGCATAGCTAAGTTCTGCTGTTTCTCCTGTTTTTGCCCAATTTCTGTGTTTTGTGAAACCGGAGGTCTTTTTGATGGACTTTATTTTCTTTGGCCTGTATATATGTAGTCCTTCTAGACCTAACCAAGGCTATCCCTCTAAATTGAGGTCTTTGGAAATGCTTTTTACTCTTGGGCTGTTTTGTAACTCTGGTAATAGAGATGTAGAACAATGTTATCTACTTCTTTCTAGGGGAACTGGAATATTTTCTAACTCCAGCAGTGACATAATTTTTTTTCAGGGTGGACATATAGCCTGGCTGCTTTTATGATCCTTTGGGGCATAATATAACATGCCATAGAAAAAGAATGCTTGATGAGAGGGTTTAGAATCAAGAATCAATTATAACTAAAACAGATGTAGACCTTTTCCTTGTTGTTTTTGGGTAATTTATAAAGGATCTGCCATTGCTCTATTTTGCTTCATTCATGCAAGTGTTTACTATTTGAGTGTCTGTTATACGCTAAGTAGTATACTTAGGGCATAATGGTGAACAAGATAGGCAATAATACTTGCTTTATTGAGTCTTCAGTTTAGATGAAAATTAAATGGTAAGTTGTACAACCGAATCTAAATAATTTATGTACATATGTAAAATTTTAACTCAATAGTTCAGCAAATATTTGTTAAGCACCTGCTCTGAGTCCAGCTTTATTCTATGTGCTTGGACTATATCACCTAAAAAAATGACAAAGACCTTTACCTTCACGGAGCTTCTACTCTATTATGGGAATGGGGTAGAAAATGAAAACTGTACTGTATTCTAGAAATGAGTATATGCTATGGGGGAAGAAAAACTAAAGCAGGATGAGAGGGATTGGGAATGAGTGGGAGCAGTGGGCTAGTGAGGACTGAGCTACTCTTCAGTTGCTCATAGTGTAGTTTATTGGGAAAATGACATTTGAGAAAGATGTAAGTAATTATATGGATATCTTGGGGAAGAACATTCCAGGCAGAGAAAACAGAGAAAAAGCTGTTTGGTGCGTATTTGCTTGAATATTTGAGAAACAGCAAAATGGTCACTGTGGCTGGAGTAGGATAAACGAGAGGAAATTGGTTATCTAAGGTGAAATGAGGATCAGATTTTGTCAGAGAGATATAGTGGGGACAGATGATATAAACCTTAGTAAGCCATATATGGGGAGCCACTGGAGAGTTTTGAATGAAATAGAAACACGATATGAGTGCTGTAATCCGACCTGCAAAGTAAAAAGACCCTCTGTCTGCTATGCTCTGACTTGACTTAATAGGGTTAAGCATATGAACAAGAAATTCTGTTAGGAAACCTATGGTAATTGTTCATTGGATTGTAGCAGGGTAGTAATAATAGAAATTATGGAAAATAAACCAATTCTGAATATATTTTAAAGAGAAAAAAACCCTAGGATTTTCCAACAGACTGGATGTAGGCCATAAGAAAAAGAGAACTCAACATTTTTGTTCTGAATGAATGGAAGAATGGAGTGGGCATCAATAGAGATCAAGGATGCTGTGAGAGGCCAGAGTGGGACAGGGGAGCAGGGGGTGGGGGAAGCATCAGAAGTTCAATTTTGGTTTTGCTGAGTTTGAGATATATTTAGACATCCAAGTAGAGATTCCAGTGGGCAGTTTAGTAAATGAATCTGAAGTCTTGGGGAGAGGTCTGGACAGGAGATTCAAATAGATGGCACTTAAACCCATAAGACTGAATGAAGTACCCCAGAGAGTGACCACAAAGAAGAGAAAAAAAAATCAGGGGCACTTGAATAATGCAGTTGGTTAAGTGTCCAACTCTTGGTTTGGGCTCAGGTCATGATCTCAAGGTCATTAGATTGAACCCCACATCAGGCTCTGTGCTCAGCACCGAGTGTGCTTAAGACTCTCTCTCCCTTTCCCCTTCACCCCCACCACACATCTCAAATAAAAAATAAGTCTTAAAAAAAAAAAATCAAAGACAGAGCTCTGGCCTACTCCAGCATTACAAAGTCAGAGAGAAAAGGATGAACCAGGAAAGGAAATGGGCAAGGAACAATGTGTGAAGTAGGAGGAAACCAAGTGAGTGATAATACTGATTAAATGGTATAATGATTCATTAGGGTAAAATGAGCATTCAGATAAGGAAGATTTTTTTAATGGATCCCATTTGGAACTGTGGAGATTTTTATAGTTCCTGTTTTTCATGTGTCAGCTTATATGAGCCACATTCATTTTTGCCATCACTAATGGGCCCTCCCTACAAAGAATCCACACAAAGATCATTGCTCCCTCTCTGCCAAAGAATGTCAGGAAGCAGACCTGGTTATATTGGGCTCTACTGCTTCCTGTTACACTCCTAGAAGCCTGTGGATTAACATTGGAAACTGCTTCTCCTTGTGTCCATAGAATACTAAGCTTTGTAAAGGCTTTGATTAATTTTAATCTGATGGCCTTAGGGTGCTTTTATACTGAAGTCTTGCAAATGTTCAGAAAATTTGAAGCAACCATGATCACATTTATAATTTATTTTTGATACTTTTGAGGTTTTTCAATTCAATATTTTTTTCCACAAGGCAGGGCAAACTTTGTAATGATGATTAACAAGAACTCCATGGCACTTACATGGACCTGGCAAAGGGCAGAACATGCCTCTTTTCTCAAAGCACAATAAGCTAAACAGATGAAAGTTCAAGAGCTCACAAAGTTGTAACCAAGCGGACTTATTCCTCTTGATTTACTGAAAAGGGCAGGAAATATACCTAGACATGTACATAAGCCTTCCCTTTTTCACTTTGTAATAAAGAATGAAGTGGCATGTGGCCAAGAGACCCAGGTGTCTCTGAAATGCAGTCTTTTTCTACTTCTCATTTCCTTGTTCTCTTTGAGGGATTTGATCAAGTACAATGATCTCATTCTTACAAGGTGTGTGTAGGCAGGTGTATTTCCTACCCTCTTTCTCCTAAGCTGAATCCAAGTTGTAAACTAAAAACAAATATGTAATTCATCTACCTTAAACATTCATCTTGAGTAAGTGACTGTTTTTAGTAATCTAATGTTTTATTATCCAGAGAAATTGAGAGTAATTGTGCTACATATTAAACTACCTGAGGAGTATATGCAAATATAACTCCTGATTATAATTAACCTTTATCTAATATTTATATGGAACTCTTATAAGCTATAAACTTACAAGATATTATTCAGTGAATCTGACAAATAGCAAGTCTTATGTATAATATATACAACTGACAAATGAGTAGTATCAAAATATATTTAAAAATATGTACAATCAATAAGAACTATGACTAAGGGAGGCCTGGGTGGCTCAGCAGTATAATAAATGATACAAAATAAATACTAAATAAATAAAATCTTTTTTTTAAAAAAGGAACTACAACTGAAACATAAATACTTACTGACCTTCCTTACACAGCCAAGTCAATGATAATGGCCAGCCAGTGTTTGTGCACCCAAAAGTAATTGTGTCAACAATTTCTATCCCATTCTCTGACTTCTGTTATTAGCTATTATTTCAGTCAAGGAAGAACTAAAGTTATTTACAGTTATTTCCATAGCATAGCTACCATGTTTTTAGCTTGTACAATGAGAAATTCTGGAGAAATAATAGGTTTACAGTGGAAAATTCATGAGATCAGTCTTAGACGTGTTAAGTTTGATCTATCATTATGATTTTTAGTCTGGAAGGTGAAATCTGTTGTTGAGTAAACAGATTTATGGCTTACAGAAGAAGACAGATATATTTGAACATGCCATTTGTATAGGTGATAATTGAATCCATTAAACTGAAATTTTCTTTTTAAGACTTTATTTATTTATTCATGAGAGACAGAGAGAGAAGCAGAGACACAGGCAGAGAGAGAAGCAGGCTCCATGCAGGGAGCCCGATGTAGGACTCGATCCCAGGACCCCAGGATCACGCCCTGGGCAGAAGGCAGATGCTCAACCGCTGAGCCATCCAGACATCCCTGAATGAAATCTTTTTACAAAGAGTAAGGAATGAGGAGAAAAAAAAAACAAATTGAATCAAACCTTGAGGAACTAAAGCATTTAATGATCAGGGAGAGGAAAATGAACCTGTTGATGAGACAAAGAATGAGAGGTCAGGAATGTAGGAGAAGAATTAGGCATTTTATGTTATTGGGCACCTCCTCTGTGACAGTCACTTAATGAGGTGAATGGATTAAATGAGGATTCCAAACTGACAAAGCCTCTCTCAGGAAGTTTACAACCTAGTAGGGTAGGCAGATACAAGTTAATTTCATACTAATAAATATGCAGTTTTCAACTGAGGCACGTGCTCTGAAGAGATAAACATAGTCTTATATCAAGGAAATTGCTCTAGACTGTGGGGTTAGGGAAAGCTTTCATGCTGAAACATTCTTGAGCTGAGATTAAAGATGAATAGAGGACAAATAGGTAGAGGTAAAGGGTGGGTGAAAGAGCATTCCAGGAAGAAGAAATTGTGTAGGTAGGGACTCTTGTGACAAGAAGTAACATGGGGACATTTGAAAGATTTGAAAGCCAGTATGGCAGGAGGCAGAAGGCAAGTGGCAAGTAGGGGAAGATCAGCCTTCAGAGATAGTCATGGGTCAGATTAACAAGGGCTTAATAAGTTATTTTTTTTTTAAGGTTTTATTTATTTATTCATGAGAGACACACACACACAGAGGCAGAGACACAGGCAGAAGGAGAAGCAGCCTCCATGCAGGGAACCCGACGTGGGACTCGATCCCAGGACTCCGGATCATGCCCTGGGCTAAAGGGAGGCGCTAAACCGCTGAGCCATCCATGCATCCTACTAAGTAAATAGTTTATTTCCTAGGGTCCCAAAGGCCAGATATATAAATGAATCACTTAGAGTAAACACTAAACTAAATTGTTAAAATAAATACCCCTCCAAAATATAGTAGCTTAAAAATGATAGAAATTCTTTTTCTCTCCTATAATAATCATAAGCTGAAAATTTCAAGACTTTTAGGGTTAGGAGATTGCTTCAAATGGTCATGCACAGATTCAAACACCTTTCTCCTTAATGTGTATCCTCCTTTGTATTCCCTTGCCTTCCTAATTAAAGCTGAGTTGTGGGCTCATCATATGCAAGTTCTGGGGAAAGGGATATAGAAAGGAATTACAGGCAACAATTTCCTAAATAGCTAGTGAAGAAGTCTTACATGTGCCATCCAATTCATACTTAGTTATGTGACTAGAAAGAGCAAAGAGAAGCTGGGAATGTAACCTGGCCAGCTAAATAAATATCCATGAAGGAGGAGGAAAAGAATTTGGTGTCCAACTTGTAATTTGACAAGTAGATGTGGATAATAGCTTAAGTTTCCATTTCCCACAGAAAGGCTTCCCCATTCATTCTTTCTTCCTATCTCTTTCCCTGGATCACAGAACTGAGATGAACTTCTGGTAGACCCTGAATAAAAATAGAGTAGCATGTGTGTTTGAATGAGTGTCTTTGTTTAAAGGCAGCAAATGATGTTGGCACATTCCCTTCATAAACTCTTGCCATAACTTCTTTCTACATATAATTACTAGTTAGCCTTTGTAACTATTAGCAAAGAGGAAAATGGATGTGAATAGGATCTTTACTTTTATGGTATTATAACAATCACCGTTTTACTTTTGGGCCCCTTTCTGGTTGCCAAAAACACACCAAACCTCTCTTAATTTCTACACGACTGGTTGTAAGTTCTCTTTGCCGATATACTCTAATATATTATCTTCAACTTCTTCATTGCATGATAAGCAAAGCCAACCTAAGACCATTTTGCATCTTTAAACTCTGTCAGGCTAAATTAGAACATTACTCTGCTAGGGTTGGCAGGGCTTTTTCCTGACTCTAGACTCTACTTCCAAGCTCAAAAGTGCTCAGACCACCACATTTTTCACAGTCAAGAGTTCGGCCCATTTGATGATTGTCTAGGATTTTCTCTTCCTTGGAGACTAGAGTTAATGCAAGAACTACTATCATTACTTCTTTTTAAGTATAAGGCCTTTTTTTTTTCTCCAGAAATTTAAAATCCAAGACAGAGACCTTAAAATCACCTTCTGTGTTGTTCCTATTTTAGCTATTCTCCTGGAAATTAGAATTTAAATCTAGCTCTCAAGATCTAATAAGGCCATTTGCCTGAGGGAATGAGTAGTATTCTATATTACCCTTTTAAAGTCAGTCTCATCTGTCTACTGATATCTCCAAAATCATCAGTAACTGTTAAAGCTCCTTATTATCTCTGTACTTTTTATCATTTCTTCTATGGATTTTAGCTGGTTCCTAAAGATCACTTGGTTTGAGTCTAAGTTTTAAACAATTCATGTTGCAGACATAGCAAAAGAGTTTCTTGCAATCTCAAATTCATATCTACTTTGCAGAAGACAAAAAAGCTAGGCCAGTAACACAGATATGCAAGACATATGGCTCACCCTTTATATAAACCTTCCTTTCTATTGTGAGCTTCATTCTTCTCACTATTGTAGCCTCAGAATGTAGTCTAATGTCAGATGCAGAATAAGTGTTCTATAAATATAATAAACTAATGAATAATAAGAATGGCCATACCTGAAATACTGGTCATCAAAACTGATCTAAATAAATTAGCCACAACTTTCCCTATAATTTTAATAGGGCAAAAGGTAATGGTAGTTGGGGAAAATTTAGAACAGTAGTGTCCTTCTCTAAAATGTCACCAGAGGAATAAATGACCCCAATGAATCTTACCTGTATCTAATAGATCCGTATCTGGAAGGAATTCTGAATTTGTTTGTATGTGTTTTCCTTGGCTTGGAAGTGCAAAAACCACCGTGAATTTGATATTTTAAAAGATTCCCTTCCTCCCTCCTTTAATTTTGTTTTACATAAATAACAGAAACACACCAACAAGGAACAAACTGCAATACCCTGAGGACATTTGTTGGGATAAAGATATTGTGTTTGCATTTATGAAAACACAGCCACAGTCTTCAACAGACTTTGCAATAACAGTATTTACATAACTAAATACAGCGGGGAGCTCATTAAATGGCATAAGAGGGAATCAGAGCTGAATGTCTGTGTTTGCCATTTCCCTAACCAGGAATTAGTGAAACCCCAGTTACAAGATGATAAAGTATTATTTGCCAACTCTAGTAAGTTTTCATGACTAAAGAGACCACCATTCTCTCCCTTCCCCACCAGGGATTTAAAAAGGAAGGACTAAAAAGGGGGTAGAAGAAGAAATGTAAGACTTGGTACATTATTTTATATTTTCTTTGTATCTTGAATGATTGAAAATTTCATTGTTGTTTCTGTTTTTATTACTGTTTATAATGAAGGAACAATAGAAGGGCATTTTAGGCCTTAAAATTAAAGTTTGCAAAAAATCTCTCTACTTTTTCCATAAATCAACTTAACTTCTTTTCAAAAGCCCAGTTTCAGTAGGTATAGAAAACTTTTTTTTTTTTTTTTTTTTTAAGATTTGATTTATTCATGAAAGACACACACAGAGAAGCAGGCTCCCTGCAAGAAGCCAGATGTGGGACTCAGTCCTGAGACCAGGATCACTCCCTGAGCCAAAGGCAGACGCTCAACCGCTGAGCCACTCAGGCATCCCTAGGTATAGAAAACTTAATTTCAGTCAATTCAGGACTTTCTTGGCAATTTTCCAGGATTGTGCTGGGTTTGGGGAGCGACATCAGGAGCAGCAGACCAGTGAGTGCTGGTGGAGGACAATCTGTTCGCTAAGGTGTATGTCTACAGAGCATTCAGTGATGTTTCTTCCTTCTCTCTGGTCCTCAATCATCAGTCCATGAAAATTGCTGCCGGATTGCCTTTCTTTCCCACTAAGTGAATAATCTCTTTCCCCTTGGAACTTACATGCTCATTTGGGAAATAAGAGGACCTAAATAATAACACAAATAGTTGTAAAAATTGTAACTGTTTTAGTGAAGAAAAAAATACAAGCTTCTGTGAAAAAAAAAATACCAAGGCCCACACCAATTTAGAGGAGAGAGGAATGCTTTCTTGAGGAAATGATATTGAATTGAGGTCTGAGAATGAGGATGAATTAAAATTAATAGCGCGGAAGGGAGATTAGTCATTGGAAAAAAAGATTATGGGAGAAGGAGCAGCTCATTCAAAGGTCTATGAAAAAAAGACCAATTTGAGATTATAAGGGAACTTCAGTGTGGCTTAAGCATACTAAAAGTAGAATGTTCAGGGTGCCTGGGTGGTTTGGTTGGTTAAGCATTTGGTTCAGGTTGTGAGATCAAGCCCCAAGTAAGGAGGGGAAATCTGCTTGAAACTATCCCTTTCATTCTGCTCTTCCCTCCAGCTTTCTCTCTCTCTCTCTCTCTCAAAATAAATGAATAAATCTTTTAAAAATTCTTTTTAAAAAGTAGAATGTCAGAAGCAAGTCTTAGCCAGTTTGTAGGCCATGGCAAGGATTTTGCTTTTTTCCAAAAATCAACAGAAGCTGAACTGTTTTAATCAAATAGTGAGTGTGGGGCTGCAACATGCTAAATTTTGTTTTGAAAAGATTGCTCTAAGGTGTGGAGAATAGATAGGAGATAAAGAATATACTTGAGAAAATAGGAATGGTAATAAGATAAGCATGGATAATATGAGGGCATAGAAATGAAGAGAGAGAGCAGATATTGCCAAAGTCAATTTGATGACTTGGTGATATTAATTATCACCAAAATAAGTCGTTGAGGTTAAAGGACAGGCTAGAGTGAAAAATGACTCCTGGCTTACTGGCTTCTGGAACAGAGTGGATGGAATTGCTTATCATTTGATAAGATCAGGCTTAAGGATTATACTGATCATACCATGTATTTGGCTCTAACTATGTTGGAGTGGACATTGAGACAGCCAAGTACATGTTAAGATTAAAAGTAAAATGATAGAAAGAGGTATACCATGCTGACACTAGGCAAAACAAATCTATCATGTCTTTATTAAAATCAGACAAAATAGATTTCAAAGCAAAGGATAGTCCCAGGAATGTAGGCATCATTTCATAATGATAAAAGAGTCTATACATCAAGAAAATATATCAGAATTAAATGTTTGTGCACCTGAAACCAGAGCTTTAAACACATGCAACAAAAAACAGAATTGTAGGAGAAATAGATTGAATCTCAATGATGAAATAAGTAGACAAAAACATCAGTAAGAATATTGAAGCTATAAAGAACATAGAAACCACAATGACTAGCTGACATTTATAAAACCTTTCACTTGACAACAGCAGCATGGACATCCTTTTTCTCAAGATTGCCTAGAGCATTTAACAATATAGACCATATGTGAGCCATAAAACAAGGTTCAATACATTTAAATGGATTCAGATCATATAATGTATGCTGTCTTATCACAGTGAAATTAAATTTGGAATCAATAACAGAAAAGTATCTAGAAAAGCCCCAAATCTTTGAAAATTAAATAATACACTTCTATGTTACCCATAGGTCAAAGAATAAATCTAAAGAGAAATTTAAAAATAATTTGAACTGAATAAAAATAAAAACCAAAACATTAAATATTGTGGAATGCAGCTACAAAACCTTTATAGGATGAATGGATAAACAAGTGAAATATTCATAAACTGAAATGTTATTTAGAAATAAATAGGAATGAACTATTGATATGCATATGTGTAAATCTCAAAATAATTGTGCTGAATAAAATAAGCCAGACAAAAATGAGTACATACTCTGTGATTCTACTCATATAAATCACTAGAAAATGCAAACGATTAATCTGGTGACAGAAAGCAGGTCAGTGGTTTCCATGTGAGAAGAGATGGGGCAGGAATGGATAGAAAGCAGAGATTATATAGGAAACTTTTCTGGGGGGGAAGGAATTAGGATGACATCTCCATTATCTTGACTAAGTTGATGGTTTTATGAATATATATTCATATATATATGTCAAAACTTACCAATTTATACATTTTAAATACTTGCAGTTAATTGTATATCAGCTATACTCTAATGAATCTCATAAAATAAATAAAAATGATATTAAGCATGATAATAATGGAATAAAATGCCATGGTCTATTTCTACATAAGTCCTGAGAGAGGAGACATTGCACAAGGCTTCTGACAGTACAAATTCCACCTGAGTAAACTTTTTTGTCCTGTGTTGTAAAAATAAGATTCTTTTTTTTTTTCTAAAGATTTTATGTATTTATTCATGAAAGACACAGAGGGAAGGCAAAGACATAGGCAGAGTCTGGAGAAGCAGGCTCCCTGCAGAGAGCCCCATGTGGTACTCGATCCAGGAACCCCAGGGATCACGCCCTGAGCCAAAGGCAGACAGTCAACCGCTGAGCCACCCAGGCATCCCTGAGCCTCCCAGGCGTCCCTAAAAATAAGATTTTTTTTTTTTTTGTAAGTTGGAACTTCTTCTTCTTCTTTTTTTTTAAGATTGATTTATTTATTTATTCATGAAAGACACAGAGAAAGAGGCAGAGACACAGGCAGAGGGAGAAGCAGGCTCTATGCAGGGAGCCTGACGTGGGACTCAATCCCTGGTCTCCAGGATCAGGCCCTGGGCTGAAGGCGGCACTAAACCGAAAAGCCACCCAGGGATCCCCCTAAAAATAAGATTCTTAATAAGACAAGTTACCAATTCAAATATAGGTTAGTCTGCTATGGATGCATCATACATTCTATTCCTTTTTTTTTTTTAATTTTTTATTTAATTATGATAGTCACACAGGGGAGAGAGAGAGGGACAGAGACACAGGCAGAGGGAGAAGCAGGCTCCATGCACCGGGAGCCCGACGTGGTATTTGATCCCGGGTCTCCAGGATCGTGCCCTGGGCCAAAAGCAGGCGCCAAACCGCTGCGCCACCCAGGGATCCCCATACATTCTATTCCTTAAAGCTTTGTTTCTGAATACAAAACCTTCCAGCTCTGATGTAATTTTTGTTTTCACTGAACTTAGCATTTTTCCATTCATAACAGTTTACTTTGACATCTGAAAATGTGATTATCCTGGTCAGTAAAAACATAAACTATTGGAATAAACTTGATGCTCAGGATTGTCTCCTAACATATGGTGACAGATATTGACCATTGTGAAGCTTGCCAATAGTTCCTAGATTTTAAGGGCCACTACTAGTCTTGTTAATTGGCATCAGACACCAAACTTACTTTGATCAGCACTATATACCTAGTCCATAGCTCAGCATCTGGCACCAGAGAAATGCTTTTGAATAGCTGACTGAATGTATCACAAGTGGAGATGGCAAAGCGTAGAGTTGAAATATCCTTTCTATTGATAGAAAAAGCAATAACAACAAGAGCAACAACAAAATTTGCCTTCTGTCTCTAATCTCATAGCATAAGAATCTTACTCAAGACAAAGTAATTTTATTTGTTTTTCCAAGGATGTCTCAGGGTCATATGTTGACTTTGGACCTCATACTTTATATAGCTAATACTGTGGCTTTGTCCCTGATATTTCCTGGGGGGCGTCTGCCTCTCAGTGAAAGCTTTGATACCATAATATCTAAAGGTAATAGCAATAATTAGTAGTTCAGAATAATTCCAACCAGTTTTCTACCACATTAAGGATGAACTTCAAGACCTTATCATGGTCTTGCAATAAGATCCTATTGGACCTTGTCCTGAATACCTACAAACCTTAATTCCTAACGTTATCTGTTGTTATATATGCATACATATCTTTTTATGAGGAAAATAGCAATTCTATTTACTTTGATTGAAATATTCCTCATTTGATATTTTTATGGGATTCTTTGATTTTACCCAGAATATGATATATGATTTTATATATATAATCATTTAGTTCAGCTTTCACTTTCTATACACTTAAAGCCAAAATGAGAAAGTTGCCATACCTTAGAATCTGTGATAACTTAAAATGTTCCTGGACTATTTTACTTTCTAGATATTCACGATGACATAAATGCTAACTAACTTAGCCATTGTCCATTCTTCTTCTCCTCCTCTTCTCCTTCTCCTCCTCTTTCTTCTCCTTCTCCCCCTATCCTCCCTTCCCCCTTCTCCCTTCCCATGTCTCTCCTCTTCTTCCTCTTCCTCCTCCTCCTCCTCTTCCTTCTTCTTCTTCTTTTTCGCTGAGCTTTTCATTCCCATGACTTATTTATTTTATAACCAGAATTTGTACTTCTTTTTCCATTCTACTTTGAACATAAAAGAAATTAAAACCAGAAGAAAAAAGTTTCTCATCTAATAGTTTATTATGGGGAGAATTGAGTTTCATTTTGTGAGGCTTGTTTTATGAACTAATTAACATTTAACTTAGAATTATACTCATATATTTGATTTTCACTTTTCTCTTAATTTTGTATTTATTATTGCTTGTAAATGGTTTCCTCCTGATTCAGTTGTTTTATTTCTTTCTGGTTTTGATAAAAATCCATTGTATGTTTTATGGAAATCTAAGTGGAATTTATTTTGGAGGTAGCATGGGCATTGGGATGTTCATTAATTTTAAAAATATACACATTTAAAGATATATATGTCTTTATAATTCTTTTGTCTTCTTTTCCTTTTCCTTCTCTTTGTCCTCTTTAAAAGGTCCTTAACATGTTTACCTCCTATAGTTTGTAACTCAGTAATTGATTTTCACTGAAGTAGAAGGAATTTCTTAACCCTATTTCCCGCTCTTAATCAGTTTTTGTGTTCAAATGACAAAAACTTTAAAGTAGTGTTTCCATTTTTTATATATGAAGTTTATTCTGTCCTATGGAAAAAAACCAACAAGTATATGTCAGTAGCATAGCAGGAATGACACTAAAAAACTAAAAGCTGATAAACTGCTTTTAATCTAATAACAACTAGGCTTTCTCATACCTGTTCTTTTTTTTTAAGATTTTATTTATTTATTAATGAGAGAGAAAGAGAAAGAGAGAGAGCGGCAGAGACACAGGCAGAGGGAGAAGCAGACTCCATGCACTGGGAGCCCGACGTGGGATTCGATCCCGGGTCTCTAGGATCACACCCTGGGCTGAAGGCGGCACTAAGCCGCTGAGCCACCTGGGCTGCCCTCTTACCTGTTCTTTTTTTTATTTATTTTTATTTTTTATTTTTTGCTGTCTACAAGAGATCTTACCTGTTCTTAATCAAAGAAATAGCATTCACTCCAGCCTCTTAAAGAGGCAAAATAAGGAAGTGTATAATATTACATACAGAAAAATACTGTAAAAAAACTGTCTATACATCGATTTCCACAGTCTTCATAGCAGCTACTCACATAACTCTCAACTTTCTCCCCATTATTCTCTTTAAAATGCCTGAACCATTTTCCTTCAGTCTGCCTTTTGCCTATTGAATCATTTAGTTCAGTGGGGAAAGAGTTTTTTCTTCCTTGCTTAACCGTTCAGAAAAACTCAATAAAAGCTCAAGTACTGTAGATGCCAACTAGCAGAAGACTCTTCCTCCTTAGAAAGCATGCCTTAATTTATTTCTCCTTCTCTCTGTCTTATATGACTTCACTGCTGCTTTGCCTCCCATCTTCTGTTTCATTTTCTGTGATCTCATCCTTCTTGCCCATAGACATCTTCCATCGTATCAGATTCATTCAATTTAGAGTAGAGTAAGCCAGACATTTATATATTATACATCAAAAAGTAAATCCCAAGACCAGAGCAATATACAGTAGAAATGAAGAAGTCACTGATGAATGGCAAGAGGGAGACTGAGAGGAAGAGCTTCTTCATTGTGATCCTTATAACATGTGACATGTTAGAGGCAGTCTTCCAAATTCCAACTCTACCTGTTTTTAGGCAAAACTTTGCAATCTAGTGAATCAATAAATGCCTTCAAATCTTCAGAAATAAAATTCTCATGGGGTAAATATTCAAAGTGAAAAAGGTACACCTTCTGCAGTTGCATTATTTTGCAATTATAATTAAAACTACAAAATTTGACTACTAAAACATCAATGTTAAGCATAAACAAAGTTGAGGGATGCCTGGGTGGCTTAGTGATTGAGTGTCTGCCTTTGGCTCAGTTCGTGATCCTGGGGTCCTGCGATAAGTCCCACATTGGGCTCCTGGTAGAGAGCCTGCTTCTCCCTCTGCCTATGTCTCTGCTTCTCTCTGTGTCTCTCATGAATAAATAAAATCTTAAAAAAAAACATAGAGATGCTTTTGAAATTAGCTGATATCATGAACCTTCTTCAGTTGTTTTCAAGTTTCCTAAGATGTTTTATAGAGCAAATTGGCATAAAATTTAAATATTTGTTTGACTCACTCCCTCTGTATTGTATTTTACTTGGAGATATTTTGGCCTCTGAATGGTTTTTCTAACTTGTACTATAAGATTATGAATTGACAGTGACTGTGAAGTGGGTCCTGCTTTGTGAACTATATCACCCAAGACAAAATTCCCTAGTATTAATATCACAAATAAGTGATGTTTTGATTAACTTTAAGAAGAACTAGCAAGTTTCTTTACATTTTTTTAGGGAGATATTTTTAAGACTTCTTGTAAATAAAAGATTGAATATATTTGGAAACAAGGCAAAATAGAAGTTTCTGAAAACTTGTGCTATTTGGACTTCTTTCCCAGTCATTGGACAACCACATAGCTGCAGTTTAGGTCATTATTTGAGTTAGCTCAATACGAGCTTATAGCAGTGAGAAATGGGGGAAAAAGAGGTAAAGGGAGATATGTCAGCAAGGGTATCTAATGAGTAGCATAATTAATATTCGAGGCAAGAATTAGAGAAATAGTGAATAGAATTCAAAGCACTGCACATCTTTTGGGAGATAACTAGAATTTTACAAGCAAGAATCCGTCCACAGCATTTTAAGAAACCACAAATATTATGGTTGAATGCACAAATTTACCATATTTCTTTTCTACAAGCGATCTCAACAATGGATATCCTTTTTGTAAATGGTATGCTTGTTATGTTCAACATTGAACAAAATGTTCCTACTACAATACTAAACTCCGAAAAGGGAATCCTGCATATCATTTAACCTATTTTATTGCCATTTTGTAGAAGAGAAAACTGAGGCCTAAAAAAGCAATTTGCGTAATCAACTGATGTCAAAGTCAGAACTCAAATTCAAGGCAAACTTGCAAGCCAATGATTTTTAGTTTCACTCACTTTGACTATGGAACAGGGATAATGCAGCAAGCTCAGGTGACAAGCAGCAGGAAGCCCTAGGTAGAGAGCTATTTTGATTAGAAATACTGATTGCTGCTGCAGTTTGAATTATTATGTGCCCCACATGCATTTCACAGAGTCACAGGCTAATCAGAACAAACAATAAATGCTGCAACCTCAGGTGGCAGAGAAACATAGGGGAGTAGTTCAGGGGGCATACTTCCCCAGCACCAGAATTATCCCTCTGCTAAAAATCAACCACATGGACTGTTTGCTGGTTTTATGAAACAGCAGGGAGGAAAGTTTTTCACTTCAAATGGTTGCAGGATAAAAGTGGAAGAGTTGCTTCATTAAGAAGAAGAGACTGGGATTTTGTGGTCTTTAGGACAATGGTCCAGTGGCGTTTCTCAGGGTCAAAGCTGCTATGACATGAACTTCGAGGGGAAAAATTTGTCTCTATCAATTCTTTGCATGAAGCACAACTCAGACATCTATTCCCTTCACAGGATCATGTAGTGAGTGCTCTACTACCTACTTTGAGCCAGACTTAAAAATCCCAGATGGCTCCAATGACGATGTGTTAGATTCCAAGAACTAAGAGTCTTTGGGGCAGTATTTCTTACAGGTTACTGGACTCCCTATGTCTAGTGTTGCTCCACATCCCAATTAAAACTATTCTCACTGTTTCTTTAGCTAGTTACCAATTTAATGATGCTTCATCAATCACTAGATAAATTAGAGGCCTCTAGAAATCATCTGATAACTTTTCAACTCTTGCTACCTTATCCCTCTACCTATACTCAGCACTAGTCCTCTTACCTCTAGGCCTTTGCAAATACTGCCCCATTTTTTAAACTGTACCTTTATCTTCCCCAAGGTCTACAAAAATGTATTCCTTCTAAAATATTGACTCAGCTATGCAGCCTTCTCATTCTCCTCTAGGTTGACTTGTTTTGTTTATTAAGTTTTGTAAGTATAGTTCCAAACACATAGAGGTTTCCAAAGACTTACAAAAAAGCATAGTGGTCTGTGGTTACATCTTTAAAGTACTTAATTGGATTTGAATTGGGGCTTTCAAAAATAGGGAATACCTGGACCCTACAAAAGCTTTAAAATGGTCTTGCTAAAGTCAGGGCTAGGTAGAGCCTTTTCTCATATTCACAACGATTTGAAAATACATTTATTAGAGCATGTTACAGTTGTTTTATACATCTACACAGTTATCTCTGAACTGCACTATTACATTTTTTTTTTCAGAGAGAAACTAAATTACTATCTCTGGCCCATTAGAGATTTTTGGCATCATAATTTTCCACTAATATTTGCTAAGTTTTTCGAATTTTGCAAATATTACATCAGGTCTCTGAGCACAGAACCACTGCATACAATAGTCAAAGCGAGAAACCTGACCTGCCAAGAGCAAAGACTGGCAAACAGCCTTTCAGGTTTCTAGACTCTCAACAGCAGTGTGTGGGGAGCAGTGGCAGGTAGTGGAGAGTAAGAGGTTTAAGAAGTAGTTGCTTTCTGCACTTTTTAAAAAGAAAGTTTCTCAAAGGGAATCAGTCAGGTGGGGTTGGTGTAATGTCAGTGGAAGAAAATTTAAATCATATACAATTTTTTTCTCCAGTAACAGCATTTATACTCAAGACAAACTGTCCATGCTTGCAAACTTTTTACTCAGAAATGATTTCCTTTTACCTTAACAGTCATGCTAAGCATTTTACAAAAATAAATGTATACATGACTACACATCTGAAACATTGACCTCTGGTGGGATATTGTTCTTTGGTGAAATGTTGACCACAAGTTACTTAAAGGTCACTCAACTCTCCTATGATATATTATACTATTATTAAATATGTATGCAATCCTATAAGATTTCTAAGCAAAGCAGGTTAGTAAGGATGACTTGTACATTATTCACAGAATAATCTCTTCATCATTTCAGGACACAATATCACCATTAAGTGCATTGTATTCCATTCAGATTGTTGGGAAGACAATTTGACATTTATACTTCTTTTTTCCTTTTTTAAGAGTTCCTTTACAACTTATCAGCTAAGATAAAAATGTGACAGGACATGACCTTTTTGTAATTTATGAACAGTACTCTTATGTGAGAACATAAATTGGGAAAGTTCTTGTACTAAGCTTCCTTTTTGTTTGCTTTCTGTTTTTATTTTTGGGCATGTTTCCTTCGGTTAAATTCACTTTCTCTTCTGACTACTTGAATGTTATTGTAACTGGTCTCCCAGCCTCTAGGTTTGCCTGTTTGTAATCTGTCTCCCATACCAGTAGCACAGTGAGATTTCTCAAAGGCAAATCTGATTACGTTACTCTTAAAATGCCTCTTCAGGGCAGACTCTTTATCAGGAGACAAAGAGCCCTCAGTGACTTGGTCTTAGTTTCTTTCTTTCTTTCTTTCTTTCTTTCTTTCTTTCTTTCTTTCTTTCTTTCTTTCTTTCTTTCTTTCTTTCTTCCTATTTTGTTCCCCTTCATCCACGAGGAGCCTCTATCTTCTATGTTACGTTCCAGTCATAGGAAAACATTATAATTCCCACAGCAATTGTGCTCCCTCTGCCTCCCCCTGCCCCAACCGACACACACCATGGTCCTTGTTAATAATGCTTTTCCTGAAAGGAATATTTCTACCTTGCCTATCTTGTAATTCTTAATTACCTATTCAATTAATATTTGTTGAGAACCCATTAAATGCCATATAGTATCCCAGACACAAAGAATTTAGTAGATTAAAACTACCGTATAAACATGTGTTCACTTAAACACAATTTTTTGATAGTATACAGTATTATAAATGTGTTTCTCTTCCCTATGATTTTATGAACATTTTCTTTTCTCTAGCTAAACAGTCATGCTAAGTATTTTACAAAAATAAATGTATACATGACTACACATCTGAAACATTGACCTCTGGTGGGATATTGTTCTTTGGTGAAATGTTGACCACAAGTTACTTAAAGGTCATTCAACTCTCCTATGATATATTATACTATTATTAAATATGCATGCAATCCTATAAGATTTATACATATATATACTTTATACATATATATGTATGTATATAGTACATATTTTATATATGTGTATGTTTATGTTGTTGCCCATAGGCTTCTGGTTACAGTAGGCTATTAGTAGTTAAGTTTTGTGAGAATCAAAAGTTATAAATGGATTTTCAACTGTGTGGGAGTTGGTGCCTTTAACTCCTTACATAGTTCAAGGGCCAACTATATAATGTAATGCCAGGCTCAGGTTATGATAACTGCTAAGATAAAAAATAAAATCAAGATAAGAAATATAGAATAATTGGGAGGAATGCAAATAGGTTACTTAGAGAGGAGGTTTCTTTGAGGGGTGACATTTGAGCAGAAACCTGAATAATGTGAGAATAATTTGCAAAGATATAGGAACAGGGTGTTCTAGAGAGAATGGAAAGGCCCTGAGACAGAAACAAGTTTGAACCATAGACTGGAACCACAGAAGGCCAGTGTGGCTTAGAGCTGAATGAATTTCAATGAGAGTAGAAGTTGAAGAAGGAAAGAAAATGAGGTTGGTGTTAGTTATCTCAATAACAAAAAAAAAGGTGATTATAAGTGGAACAAAATTTTCAAGAGACTCCCTGAAACAAAGTGTGAGCCTTGGAATATTTTACCTAGGGGATCCCTGCGTGGCTAAGCAGTTTAGTGCCTGCCTTCGACCCAGGGCATGATCCTGGAGTTCTGGGATCGAGTTCTGCATCAGGCTCCTTGCATGGAGCTTGCTTCTCCCTCTGCCTATGTTTCTACCCACACCGCCCCCCGCCCACCACTCTGTGTGTCTCTCCTGAATAAATAAAATCTTTTTTTTTTTAAGGAAAATTTTACCTAGCCAAGCTATCTTCAAATATCAAGCTTATGGAAAACCCATGTTGACTATGCAAGAAATCAGAGAATATAATACTCACAATTCATTTCATTGGGCTAGACTATGTATGGTAAACTTCTTCAAATTAAGATCAGATTAAGGAAATACAGACAAAAAGATGGTAAGAATTGAAGACACTTTAATGTAAATTTAAAGTTAATAGTATGTTGGGATAATAGAGAAAGAATGATTGGCAAACCTTAGATGTCCTAATAAATTAGATATAATCCAACGTTGTTTAAACAATGGTAGGCAAAGAAAGCAAGAAAAAGGAAAGTAGAATAAAGTCTTGGATCACAACATGAGAAATATTTGGGATATCATTTAAAGGTGACAAACCAATTGAAGAAGGCACATGGGAAAAAAGAGAAATGAGAGGTAATATAAAGACAACTAGTAGAATGAAAATGCAAAACTTTCTAAATACCAGTAAAATACCAGTAAATCAGACCCACAAAGCAAAAACTATGTAGTCAGAAATATAAAAAAATATGATAAAATGTATAAGAATATAATATGAAGTAATTGGTCAGAGCTAAAACATAAAACATCATTTAGATCCCTAAATGGAAAAGGGTTAGCTTAAAAAAATCATGAACCCAGTGTCATGAATGGTGAGGAGGATGATACCTAGTTCTCCCTGATGAAAAGTTTTATTGTTCAGATCTGAAAAGTAATTTTCTATAAGCCCTTTCCACTGGCTTGGTGTATAATCTTATTAATTTACTCTTCCCTATTGGTATCACTAGTATCCTTTCATCTTTTCTCTTTGTTAAACACATGATTGAAAAAAGCAAAAAAATAACCTCTTCAAATAAATATCAAGAGTGCCTTCAAAGAACCAATTTAGACATTCCCAAGATAGTTCCTATCTATTCAGAAATAATTACAAGTATTTTAACATTTCTAGTCTTTATTAACAATCTTTAGATCTCATTTGATTAGAAAAGTCCATATTTACCATTAACACAATAAGTAAAACTGCAACCTTTGAAGAATAAGCTCAGTTTACTCTTTTATACTCTTACAATTGACAGATTCAAGATGAAGAAAAAATAGTAAGGTGTCTTTGGATTTATTGAATAAATACAAGTACAGATTTTAAAAACAAAACAATGTTTTTATTAATATTACTGAGATTTGAATATTCATTAATTTGCCATATAAATGCAGAAAATAAAATCTCTACCAGAGCACACATATGAGAAAGCTAAACATACTTTCTTTTTATTTTAAATTATTAACATAAATGATCCTTTATATAATTTACATGTATAATCACATTCATCTGCACAATAAAGCTGTATTTTTGCATGAAAAGTAGGCATTTGAAATCATTCATTCATATATTTGAGTTGAGAATAATTCAAGCACGGGTGTTTGGGTGGCTCAGTTGGTTAAGTGTCTGACTCTTGATTTCATCTCAGGTCTAGATTTCAGGGTTGTGAGTTCAAGCCCCATGTTGGGCTCCATGCTGGATGTACAGCCTATTTAAAAAAAATAAAATAAAATAATTCAAGCAACATGTGTAGCACAAGATATATTTTAAAAATTCTTAACCTTAACTAATTTACAGACTAGTTGTTTTAATCTTCTCTGTGAAGTACATTGTTATGTACAAAGTGTCATTCTGCCATAGTAGTTGACCTTAAGTCTGGGGAGGGGAAGGCATGGAAGGCTTTAGGGAAGAGATATTAAAAATCTCATGTTCTGTAGAAAGTCATTTGTGCACTTGGAATTATAGTAATTCTGTGTCAAGGTCATATTGACCAAATAATTGTTCAATTTATCACTTTATGCCATGAGTGTAACAGAAGCTCAGAACTGCAATATAAGATCTGCAAAACTACAGTGGAGAATGTTGTTAATAATTTTTGTTTCTATTACTTTGCCCCAATTAAGGAAAGATCAGAGAACCAACTATAGTTTGTGACATTTTGCCTGTTTAAATTATATTAATTTTTTTATTGCCTATTTATTATTACTTTGAGTCCTAAAATTGTTTTTCTCAAATTTCTGAGTTTAGTTTGAAAGAATAAAATATGCCTTTTGTAGATACAGTATTTTTTCTTTAAAGACAAAAATCATTTGTGGCTTGACATCTGTTTAAAAAACTCTTAAAAACTTCAGGCAAGGTTTTAGAAATAATTTATATTAAGACAGGAATTTATTCTATATTTTTATTTTATTCATCAAGGGATGTGTACAATAAATAAAATTACTCCTTTTCATTTAAAAATATTACTTATTATTATGATTCTAAATTGAAATCCGTTTTATTTTGGCACTCAGCTGCTGATAAATTTTTATACTTTGTGGTATGAGGGCAAATATCCTACTTCATTTTAAACTAAGCCAAAATCTAGGTCAGTATTTCTTAATTTAGGAAAGTAAGTAAATAATCACAAACTAGTAGTATAACATCTGAGAACCTGAAATTTTAAAGGTGTCTAGGTGATTCTCATGGACCTTAAAAATTGAGAATTGAGATCCCTGGGTGGCTCGGTGGTTTAGCGCCTGCCCTCGGCCCAGGGCGTAATCCTGGAGTGTCTGGATTGAGTCCCACATCAGGCTTCCTGCGTGGAGCCTGCTTCTCCCTCTGCTTGTGTCTCTGCCTCTCTCTCTCTCTCTTTCTGTGTCTCCCATGTTTAAATAAATAAAATCTTAAAAAAAAAAAATCGAGAATCACCAATGTAGTGTAATGTTAGTGTTTATTGAGATTTATAATACAGTCTTTTCAAATGTGTCAAAACATGTGTTCCATGTGGAAATATATTCAATATTTTCCACTTGAATAACAAATATTTATCTAAAGATAACTTAAAAGTTAACTATTTGTTATGTTTTGAATCAACTCAGCATAAGCTATGTTAATTATAGTGAAGAACACAGAGATAAAAAGCATTACCCCATTCCTGAAAGTGAAAGAAATAGTAAATACTAAGATGCATTAATATATTTCTAGCTGAATGACAAAAATCAGTAGGGAAATGTTTAGTACTGGTTAAATTCAAGAAAATGAGAAGTTAATGTGAATTGCCTCAGTTATTGGAGACTCTAAGAAAGATGGTGGATTGTAGAGTTAATTTTTAACTTAGAGAGTACAGAAGAGAGTTTGGACATAAGAATATCTGGAAGGAGGAACTTTAAAAATTGAGGGAAAAGCATATAAACAAGTGTATAACCAAGGGAGACCTTCCAGGAAATTTCATCATGGACCTTGGAAATTTCTGACCTGTTACATTATGATTTTTCATTCTCATGAGAAGAATATAGGATTAACAATGAGATAACAGGGCAGCCTGGGTGGCTCAGTGGTTTAGCACCTGCCTTTGGCTCAGGGTGTGATCCTGGAGACCTGGGATCGAGTCCCACGTCAGGCTCCCTGCATGGAGCCTGCTTCTCCCTCTGCCTGTATCTCTCTGCCCCGCCCCCCTCTCTGTGTCTCTCATGAATGAATAAATAAAAATAAAATAAATAAAATAAAATAAATAAAAAACCCCACAATGAAATAACAGGAACTTATGGGGTGAGGAATACATTAATTATCTTGATTTTGGTGATGTTGTATATATATATATATATATATATGTCAATGTAAAGCATATATAGTTTATGATATGCCAACTTTCCCTATGTAAAGATGTTTAAAAAATAATTTTTAAAAATCCATGAGTCCGGGGATCCCTGGGTGGCTCAGCAGGTTGGCGCCTGTCTTTGGCCCAGGGTGCGGTCCTGGAGTCCCGGGATCGAGTCCCACGTCGGGCTCCTGGCATGGAGCCTGCTTCTCCCTCTGCTTGCGTCTCTGCCTCTCTCTCTCTCTCTCTATGTCTATCGTGAATAAATAAATAAAATAAAATAAATCCATGAGTCCATACTGATATTTAAATGGATAAATATGAAAGAGGTCAAATCTATTCTTCACAGTTAAATGCTGGCTAATAAATCTTGAGGAAGGATGGAATTAGAAAATCACTATTTGGCAACAACTATAGCAATAATTCTTTCAAGCCAAAATAACAAATGGGTGTTATAGTTTAATGAGAAACAAGATCTTACATAGCATCAAAATGTTCCCTTCAGGACACTTATTAATCACAAAGGTAAAGATCATAACTTTACAATGAAGGAATGTAGAACCACACCACCTTAACCAAATGATCAAGGTCAACGTCACCAGTCATGGGACTAAAAGACAGCATATGCGATCTGATATGATGCACTAAGAAGAAAACAGTTTTATTTCTATGGTATCCCTACCAAAATAATGCATAAAATAAGTCTTATAAGGTATAGGCATCAGAAAAATACATGTTATAAAATATCTGGTCTGTACTCTTGAGATCATGAAATGAAAGTGACTTAGGAATGTACCAGATCTATGAGACATAAATAAATGGCTTAGTGGTTGAGCGTCTGCCTTTGGCTCAGGGCGTGATCCCCAAGGTCCTGGGATGGAGTCCCACATTGGGCTCCTCTTGGGGAGCCTGCTTCTCCCTATGTCTCTGCCTCTCTCTCTCTGTGTCTTTCATGAATAAATAAATAAATAATAATTTTTTTTTAAAGGAATGTACCAGATTTAAAGAAACTAAAAAGACATGTCATTAATGTAATATGCAATCTTGGACCAAAAAGAATGGTATATAAGGTATTAGTTGAACAATTGGCAAAAATTGAGCAAGGTCTTAGATTAAGTATTTTATAACTGCCTGATTTTGATTATTGTACTGTCATTTGTAGAAGAAAGTCCTTGGTTTTAGGAAATTTACACTGATGTGTTTAAGGGAAAAGGAATATCATATCTAAATCTTTTTTCTTTTTCTTCTTTTTAAACTACCTTAAGTGCAATGTTGAAATGAAAATAAACATTTATGTGCCACTTCTAAATGTATGTACCATTTACTCTTCTTTATTATGCCATCGTAAAAGCATTTCTAAAAGTTCTGAAACTTGAGTTACTAAAACTAAGTTATGTATCTGAATGATATCTATACTGACAATTAGATTACAGCTGAATATCAAACTAAACAGTGAAAAATGGGTATTTTACAATTATATAGCACAGAATATATCTTAGACATTTCAAAATTTGACTGAAGCATTTTTAGGGACACCTGGGTGGTTCAGTGGCTCAGGTTGTGATGCCGGAGTCCTGGGATCAAGTCCCTCATCAAGCTCCCTGCAGGGAGCCTGTTTCTCCCTCTGCTTATGTCTCTGCCTCTCTCTGTGTCTCTAATGAATAAAAATAATTTTTTAAAAAAGGGAGATGTTTTAAAAACACATTCTTTTCTAAATTTCTATGTATTAGTAAATCTTGTCCAAACCAATTCTTTCTTATTTTTTACAGATCTCATGAAAAAGAAACAAGCATATGAGCCCTATTATGGTAGATTGGTTTATGAGAACATATTTAATGAATGGCATATCCTCAGATATATCTATCTTTAAAGATTGGCTGAGAATAGAGCTGTCTTTATGATGTGATATTATTTTTTTTAATAATAAATTTATTTTTTATTGGTGTTCAATTTGCCAACATACAGAATAACACCCAGTGCTCATCCTGTCAAGTGCCCCCCTCGGCCCCCGTCACCCATTCACCCCCACCCCCCGCCCTCCTCCCCTTCCACCACCCCTAGTTCATTTCCCAGAGTTAGGAGTCTTCATGTTCTCTCTCCCTTTCTGATATTTCCTACCCATTTCTTCTCCCTTCCCTTCTATTCCCTTTCACTATTATTTATATTCCCCAAATGAATGAGACCATTTAATGTTTGTCCTTCTTCGATTGACTTACTTCACTCAGCATAATACCCTCCAGTTCCATCCACGTTGAAGCAAATGGTGGGTATTTGTCATTTCTAATGGCTGAGTAATATTCCATTGTATACATAAACCACATCTTCTTTATCCATTCATCTTTCGATGGACACCGAGGCTCCTTCCACAGTTTGGCTATTGTGGACATTGCTGCTATAAAAATTGGGGTGCAGGTGTCCCGGCGTTTCACTGCATCTGTATCTTTGGGGTAAATCCCCAGCAGTGCAATTGCTGGGTCGTAGGGCAGGTCTATTTTTAACTGTTTGAGGAACCTCCACACAGTTTTCCAGAGTGGCTGCACCAGTTCACATTCCCACCAACAGTGTAAGAGGGTTCCCTTTTCTCCACATCCTCTCCAACATTTGTGGTTTCTTGCCTTGTTAATTTTCCCCATTCTCACTGGTGTGAGGTGGTATCTCATTGTGGTTTTGATTTGTATTTCCCTGATGGCAAGTGATGCAGAGCATTTTCTCATGTGCGTGTTGGCCGTGTCTGTGTCTTCCTCTGTGAGATTTCTGTTCATGTCTTTTGCCCATTTCATGATTGGATTGTTTGTTTCTTTGGTGTTGAGTTTAATAAGTTCTTTATAGATCTTGGAAACTAGCCCTTTGTCTGATACGTCATTTGCAAATATCTTCTCCCATTCTGTAGGTTGTCTTTGAGTTTTGTTGACTGTATCCTTTGCTGTGCAAAAGCTTGTCTTGATGAAGTCCCAATAGTTCATTTTTGCTTTGTTTCTTTTGCCTTCGTGGATGTATCTTGCAAGAAGTTACTGTGACTGAGTTCAAAAAGGGTGTTGCCTGTGTTCTCCTCTAGGATTTTGATGGAGTCTTGTCTCACATTTAGATCTTTCATCCATTTTGAGTTTATCTTTGTGTATGGTGAAAGAAAGTGGTCTAGTTTCATTCTTCTGCATGTGGATGTCCAATTTTCCCAGCACCATTTACTGAAAAGACTGTCTTTCTTCCAGTGGATAGAGTCCTGCATCGGGTTCCCTGCATAGAGTCTGCTTCTCCCTCTGCTTATGTCTCTGCCTCTTTCTCTCTCTCTCTCTCCCTCATGAATAAATACAATCTTAAAGAAAAAAAAAGAATGGTTCAAATGAGAGGAAGATTTATGAAAATTCAAAAGCCAACACCATTGACTAAGATCTTTATTATCCCCTTCTTCCCCCACCCCCAACTGCCCATGATTCTAGGTATGTCTTTTGCCAAGTATTTATGTAGCTTAGGTTATATGTATAAGTACTGCTATACCTGACACTATAGCTGTGTTAATTCTAATAACTAATTTAAATTTAAATACTTATTTGTTGCATACAAGGTCCCAGATGTTATGCTAGTGGTGAAGATAAGTAGATAAACAAAACATGGTCTCTGTCTTCAGTCTATAGGAAAACTAACATGTCAACCAAGAACTACAATACAATATGTGGAGTGCTGAAGGGGGATATAAACAAAGAATTATGGGAAGCAAGAATTAGGAAGAATATTAGTCTTCTTGGGGAAGTCACTGAAGGTTTTGAAATGGCAATATTAAGCTGCTTTATTAAAGACTGAGTTTACCAGGTGATGAGATGGGAAAATCTACCTCAGCTGAAGTTAGTGGTATATGCAAATGTACTGAAGCATGAAATCACACAGAAGAGGTGAGAAATCTTTAATATTGCTGGAAACTAATGTGCCTGCAGTTGTCTGGGTTGTTAATTATGGAACGAAGTTCTGGGGGAAGATAGGGACAAGAGTTTGCACCCTGTGGGTGATAGATATCCCATCTTTCAATGTACTACATTTATGATAGGCTTGCTGCCTTAGCGTGTGGAGGAATGATAACAAATGGGACTAGGTGACTATTACATTTTTCCATACCAGTAGTATATAAAAGGAAATTCAGTACAGAGGGATTGAATATTGCAATATTAATTATAGAAACAATAACTTTGTTATACTTCCAATTATTTAAGAAACTTAATAAAATGCTTAATTTTAATGTGCGATGAATCTAGAATTGTCTTCAATATAACAGGTTAATTTACAATCATATCAAATAAGGCTATGGATCTATGCATAAAAGGTAAGATAAGTGATTCTAAATATGCATTGCCTTCCCTAACTTTTTAAAAATTTGTTCTCTGAAGATAGAAACCAAAGGGCTGTGCTATTAGTAGATCAAGAATACTGAAGCAATTTATAGCCCCTAAATAAGAATGATTTTGAATTTTCCACCATAGAATTGCTCTTTTAACAAATTGCTATGTATTTTTTAATTTTTTAATTTGTGTATGTTAATTTCAGATAACTTAAAATTGCCTTAAAAATTTCCTATGTATTGGGCAGCCCTGGTGGCTCAGCGGTTTAGTGCCGCCTTCCGCCCAGGGTGTGATCCTGGAGACCCAGGATTGAGTCCCACGTCAGGCTCCCTGCATGGGGCCTGCTTCTCCCTCTGCCTGTGTCTGTGCCTCTCATGAATAAATAAATAAAATATTTTTTAAAAATTTTCCTATGTATTTATTTTTTCATATTTCTCTGTTTATTATTTAAATAAATAATATTTATTTACTTCTGTGAACTAAAAGTTCACAGAATTTAACAGCAAATAAAATTTAAAAATTTAGTACTGTGCATTAGTTTTAACTATCTCTATTTTACAGTCTATAAGGCTCGTGTTATATAGTTCAGCACCAAGAAGATCTATACAACTGTCCAACCAGTCTTTTTATTCATCCTATATGAATAAAATGTTGTCTTTTAAAGGTGAAAGTCCAAAGTAATGCTTTATAAATTCTACTTCCAGACCTTGGTATGGAATACTCTTTTTGGCTGGTCATACTATATAAAACTAGGGTTGTACTCTTTTGTTTTCACTGAAAAGATACCACCCTCTGTCCCCCCAACACACACACACACACACACACACAAAGAATAAAGAAAAAAAAAAGGAAAAGAGTACTTACACCATGAACTTAGGTTGTCTGTCTTTAGGTTGAATTGTTCAGTGTTATACACTGAAGCTATTTAAAGTAAAATTTATGTCGTTTTAAAGAGAAACTTTTTATTTAATGATCAGAAAGAAATCAAAATGATTTAATTCTGTAGACTTTCTGCCTTTCATTTCAAGATTAACTTCAATTTTATGGGACCTAAGTGGAAGCATTAGAGTATTGCATTATTTCATAAGCCACTCCAAGAAAACACACACTTACGTTTTATTTCTTTTACTGGAATTATAAAAAGGGTTAAAAAAAGAAAACAGGTTTTAAAAAATCACATTGATAAGCAACAATTTGCTTACTTCATTTTTTACTAACATGACTAGAATGAGGGGAAGGGAATTATAAAAAGGTGAAATCCATTGTTTTCATTTGTAATTGTAGGCAACACTTTGTGGTGCATTTTAATCTTTCATTTAATGTCACCTCTATGTAATATCATTTAATGCAACCTACTCACACTCTGCAATTAATATCACTTCTATACCATTCTAAAAGGAAAAAGAAAAAATAAGAAATTATGCAAAACATTATTTTTGATCTTCATAAAATTTTAGATGCACCGTACTTTGCTTTCTTTGCTTTCTGTGCTAATCTGCACATCACCTTTTGTTATGTATTATTTAGGAAGTTGTATGTATGTTGTAAAATCATATAGAGTGAAAGAAGAAAAATAATACAATTTTATATAACTTTGTTTCAAACAAATAATTTATACTGTCCAAAATATATCATTTGAAAAAATTAAAAAATAAATTTAATAACCAACATCATATTGTCATGTATGAGGTAATGGTAATGATTTACACATTGAGGACAACTTGCTTGGAAATGTCACATTTTTCCCTTGTAAAGTTTCTACACCCAATTCAAAATATGCAGATAGTTCATTCAAAAATCACTTCACTCACATATTTTACTTCTTTCATTTCTTGATCTAGTCCATCTATTCTCCATGCTCCCAATAGCATTTTTAAAAATACAAACCATATTTATTGAAAACTAGTGTGTGTGTGTGCAGTGTACTGTGCTGAGAACTTTACATATTTTTTTTAGCCTCATTTTACAAGGGAGCTAAGCTACAAATAAGTTGCCACTTGTTCAAATTTCCAATGATAATGGGATTCAGACACAAGCAGTTTGACCCCCACTTAGTCATTATACAGTAATGCCTCCTCAATGTCTTTTAAAGCAAAATACAGTGTAATTCTTTTATTTTTTTTTAAGATTTTTAAAATTTATTTATTCATGATAGACAGAGAGAGAGAGAGAGGCAGAGACAGAAGCAGAGGCAGAGGGAGAAGCAGGATCCTGAGACTCCAGGATCATGCCCCAGGCTGAAGGTGGCACTAAACTGCTGGGCCACCAGGGCTGCCCCTAATTATTTTCTTCTCTAGCTTTCACTCTAACCATACTGGGAGCCTTTAGTTTATTCATTTGGTTGCAGAATGCTCATCTGTGCCAAGTGCTGGGAATAAACTAGAAAATAAAAGATTTGTACTCATGTAACTCACCACACAGTAAGGGAAGCAAATATGAAGTACAGGTAGTAGGAGTGCTCTAGTAGACATAAGTCTGTTCTGGACTTACATAGAGGCACACGGAAGGAGCATTGTGTGAAGAGTCAGGTAAGGTTTTCTGAGGAAAGTCATGCCAAAGCTGAGTTTTGAAGAATGTGTAGGTGGTAGCTGGTAAAGGACCATCAAGAGGTGAAAGAACATATCAGGCAGCTGTATTTACCTATTTACGGCTGAGAGGTGAAACAGAGCAGGGAGTTTTGTGGACCTGCTAGTATATAAGTAGAGTTGAAACACAGAGTGCACGTTGGAAAACTGAGGCAGACGAACTACGAAGAAAGTAGGAGACATGTGGAAAGGGAAAGGCATGATCATATTTGCACTTTGGACAACTTTGGAAAGACCATTCTAATTACATCAAGAATTGATTGGGAATGGTTTGGGGAGTGCTCTATATTAGCATGAAGAGGATCTGTTAGGAAACCATTATAGTGAACCAGGAGGAGCTGATGATCCCTTTATATCAAGGGAGCTACATGAAGGGTGGATAGAATGGCCAGATCAGAAAGATGTAAAGAATGGATTGGTAAATATAATTTTTGGTGAATGATTGAATTTGGAGGTTAATGAAAAACAAAAATATGGTAGGATATCCAGATTTCCATCTTGTATTATAGGTGGTGGTGAAGATAGGTGGGGATGTCAGTCACTAAGGTATAAGATACTGAAGAATTAGTAGTTTTGAAAGAAAAGCTAGCAAGTTTAGTTTGGGACAGGTTAATTTGAGATTGATAGGAGACAACTGAGGAGCAATTGAGTAGGTATTTGAGTGTGAAATTTGGGAGAAAGATTTAAGGAGAAATCTCTTTAAGAAGGGATCTTTCGGGATGCCTGGGTGGCTCAGTGGCCAAGCATCTGCCTTTGGTCCAGGGCATGATCCCGGGATCCAGGATCGAGTCTCACATCAGGCTCCCCACAGGGAGTCTGCTTTTCCCTCTGCCTGTGTTTCTACCTCTCTCTCTCTCGCTGTGTCTCTCATGAATAAATAAATGAAAATCTTAAAAAAAAAAGAGGGGATCTTTCATTATATTTTTAACTGAAAGTATTTGGCATATAATAGTTGTACAGTCAATGAATATTGGGTGGATGACTCAATAAACATTACATTTTTACTTTGATAAATACTGGAATTTGTATTTATCTTAGGTTAAGGGTAGATTCTATTTATTTATTTATTTATTTATTTATTTATTTATTTATTTATTTATTTATTTTTAAGAGTAGATTTTAAACAGGAATCCTGCAGGTGGTATAAAAATATTCTAGGGCTAATTGTGTAAGGAAGCAAAAGCTTTGCTCTTTATTGACCCAGGCTTGCATCCTCTTTTTGTTCAGTTCATCTCCTCACTTCTCCTACTGCCCTGTGTCTACCTGAATTTTCTCCAGAGACTAAGCCCTAGTAATCAGATGTAGAGTAGATAAGTGAATGAGTAAACAACCTGATGAAACAAAACAAAACAAAACAAATATCTAAATTGTTTAAGATCCCAAGTCACATAAATTTTTGAATTGGAAGATTGTTAAACCAGTCATTCATATATTCATACAGTAAACAAAGATGTGAGCTCTAGGTTAATATTATGCCTTTGGATATTTATATATTGGATATTACATAGTATTCAACAAGCAGAATAGGTATTCTTAGCACAATTAAGGTTTACTCTTGAGATAGCATGTATCCATTTCCTAATATTAAACCAAGGTAGATGTATGTGCATATGCCCACAGACATGTATATAGTCTTCCAGACACTACAATACAGCGCTTACCAAAACAGGTCATGAGCCCTGGCCTCATTGAGCTTAGAATACCCATTAACTAGAGAATGACCCAAAGGAATGAATGCACATAGCTGTGCTTTGAAGGAGAGTCACATGGTCAGAGGAAAGTATATGTTGATGAGAGCTATGACGGAGAAAGCAAAACTAACCTTTCTTTACACCACTACAACTAAGGAATATAGTAAGGGAGGGCTTTGCATTTCAAGATAAACCACACACATGCACATACACACACATGCACATGCACACACACAATAGAATGCTTGTCTAATACTAGTCCCCCAAGTAAACAAAGCCTTGGTCTCCTTTGCAGTAAGTTGCTTATTTCTTCATAAAAACAAATTAATCTCTGTTCTTTTCATTATTAACATATATGGAAATGTTTCCCCTTGCAGATCTTATTATGTGAGGAAACTGATCTTTGGGGAACAATGAGAATAATTAATACACTAAAACTTTTTTCTCTAAATACTTGCTTTATTGTTTTTTATGAAGTCCAGTTCTCCCAATTGTTAAACTCTCTCGTAAGCATTACAAGTCAAAATGTCTTTACCAATATTCATATTAGTATTTGAGGTTTCTTTTTGTATGTAGTAAAAAAATTGTCAAGGAAATCTTTCTGCCTCAGAGATGATTAAGCTGAGATCTGAACAATAAGTAAAAGTTAACTAGAGAAAAGAGATTGTGGAAAACTTTTGAACAGGCTAAGACATTAAAATTATGATTTAAACTGGACTTGACTTTTTAATACCTGAAAATGTAATGGTTCTAATGTCTAAAAATGATCAGAAAGATATGGATTTAGGAAGAGACATCATCTAGAAACAAGCAAGAAATGGAGATTTGACATAGCATATTTGAAAGCAGATTTGGGAAAAAGATGCTGATCATATTTTAGAATTCACCTTGTTCAATAAGCAAATTTCATAATAATAAAAATTTCTCCTAAATCTAATGGGAAGATCTTATTTACCCCAAAACATTTATACATGCAAATAGAACTATAGTTAAGCAATGTTTAGCTGGATTATTTTGAGACACCAGGTTTATTCCTGAACTTTACCTCTGTTCAGGAATTGAAGAGACTATTTTATTCCGAGTTAAAGACACAGAGGCTATGGGTACAGAGGATTCCATAATCAGCAATATTAGCAAGGCATTTCCTTGCTTTCCTTTCCATATGTATGCAGGATGTATATATGTATACATATATGAATGTAAACAGAAATACAACAATATGTATTATCAAATATACATATTTCATATATAAATATAGCTCTTCACGGGAACTGGTGTGATATTTTCATATTCGTGCACTAGAGTGGCGAAATTGTAACGATGTGCTTTTTTTAAAGCTTATGAAAAATCTAGATTTGCTTCAATATCAATATGAACAAATTATATAATTTTTATATTGCAAAATGGTCCAGTCATGGAAAACTTTAGATAGCAAATTGCATACATTTTTTTAAAAAATGGGATTGAATTTGCAAAAGATTTGTCAAGCATACTTCTTATTATATGAAGCAAAGTGTACTGTCCAGTAAGTAAGAAGCAGTAGGGCCAAAACTGGTTTCTTTATGACATAGAATGGAGAGAATGCATCCATCTAGGTATACTTAATTGCTTTCAGTGGAGGCATTTAAACATGATTTTGTCCTAAACAGAGGTTCAAATGAACATTCAGAAAGATGCTAGTAAATGAATCAGAGTACTGTTTTCTCTTACTGATCAGATTCTCTTATAACCAATTGCCTTGGCTATATCACAACGACTGTGTTAACACACAGTATTTAACTATCATAGAATTTCATGTAATTTACATTTTGTAGAAGCCTCTCTCCTGTTTTGGTGTTTTATTTTGTTCTTAATCATAAATAAAACTATGTTTTAATTACGCAAATTCATGATTATCTGATAATGGAAAATGTTTTTCCTGCATGTTATGCAATAAATTGATTGGTAAAGAATTCTGTAATCAAACTAGATGCTTTTTATAGTCACGTATCTGCTATTACACAGAAAAGGTACAGTAGAGGCTGGATGAATTGTGTTTCACATTTTATTCAGGCACAGGCGGCTTAATATTATTTAATTATTATTATGGAAGTATAGTTGACATATCTTATATTAGCTTCAAGTGTGCAATGTGGTAATTCCACAAATGTATATATTATTCAATGTTCACCACAACTGGAGTCACTATTGGTCACCCATACAACATTATTACAATATTATTCACTATGTTTCAACTATGCTGTACATTTCATCTCTTGTGACTTCCTTATTTTATGACTGGAATTTTATGCTTCTTTATCCTCTTTGCCTATTTCATCCACCTCACCACATCTCTCTCCTCTGGCAACCACCAGTTTGTACTGTATATTCATGAGTTGTTTCTGTTTTTTGTTTTGTTTTGTTTTTAAGATTCCACATATAAGTGAAATCATATGATATTTATCTTTCTCTGTCTGACTTATTTCACTTAACGATTTTTATTTGTACTCTTAGGCACAGGGAGGAATCAGATTCAATACATGGTTCTTAACTTGACTAATTTAGAAATTGTCAAAGTTTCTGTCTTCCACTAGAAAAAACAGATGATGAACTTAAACAACTGTTTAAGTAACTAGTTTCAAACACATTTTTATTGAAGACAAAATGGGTTTAGGCCTGAATGGTCATGTTTACTGCCCTCACTGACTTAAATCACTAAGGTAAAACTCAAAATCCCATTTCATATTTCCTTTCAGTGTATATTGGGAAATGATTGTTGACTTTTGAAATATCATATTATACACATCATATGTCAACAACCAAAATATTCCTAGAACTTTTAATAAAATTCAGTGCTTTAGAAAAATCCATCTTTTAGTGTGGTGATATGTAGTAAATACCTCAGTATGTTCCCCCAAATGTATTTGGTTGAAAATATAATCTATTCAAGGATGACAGTGCAATTAATTGTGGAAACACAGAAGTGTTAAATTTAAGAAGACTCAAGATATAAACAAACATGGAAGCACAGGAGAAACCAAAGAATGTTTTGTTCAAAACATGTATTAATATATATTTTCTTCTAAAAACATATTTTTTAGATTTTATTTATTCATTCATGAGAGACACAGAGAGACAGAGGGAAAAGCAGGCTCCCTGCGAGGAGCCTGATGTGGGACTCGATCCAGGACTATGGGATCACAACCTGAGCCAAAGGCAGATGTTCAACCACTGAGCCATCCAGGTGCCCCCTAAAATATTTTTAAAAGAGAAATGATAGTTTAATTGTATTTGCAGAATTCTACTTAACTATTCACAAAACCTTTTGTTAAAGTCTGTTCTATCTCATTCTCATTCTCTTCTGGTCTGCCTCTTGTTTATTCATCTAAAAATAAGCTCAAGTTCCAAATCTCTAAAATATTCTTCCCTCCTTTCTAAGCTTCTACTTTCCATCCTCTCTCAAGCCTTGAAAGAATATTTTATGTGCATACATTTCCTCCAATTTCTAATCCCAAATAATCTTCTTAACCTCTTCTAGTCTAATTTCTGCTGTCACATTCCACTTTAATTACTCTTTGAAAGTCACAAGGACATTTTAATTAATACAGCTAATTGCTTTTCAGCACTGGTCTTTATTTTTTTGTTGTTTTTATTTTTTTAAGATTTTATTTATTTATTCATGAGAGGCACACAGAGAGAGGCAGAGACAAAGAAGCAGGCTTCACACAGGGAGCCTGATGCTGGACTCGATTCCTAGACCTAGGATCATGTCCTGAGCCAAAGGCAGATGCTCAACTGCTGAGGCACCCAGTTGTCCTGCAGCACTGGTCTTTAAAGACCGTATTTCACATATTCAATCCTTCTCCTCGTGGTTTTCATGCAATGCCCTTTTGGATTTCTTTTTACCACTTGGACTTCTCTGTCATTGTTTCCTTTCCTATTGCCTATCAAATTGACAACAACATGTAAAAATTGATCATGTTTGAATAGTGGCTCTGAGAATCATCATTAATTTTTTATCTCTATACTTATTTTCTAAATGTTCTATATTGTTTACATTAGTTTTACAATCTTACAATAAATGTAGAAACAGTATGGATAGCATTTATGATTTCTTACAAGATGGAAATTTTGTAATGTTAGTATGATTACTGGACAAAATATAATTCAAGAAAGAATTACATATCAGGATTAAGTGTTTGTTTTTTTAAAAAATGGCACCAGATCACTGGAAAGGGATCTACTATTTTTCTCACTTCTCAAGAGAAACATAAACATTATGACTATTATAACCTTATTTGGAAATTTGCCTTTACTTCACTTAGATTTCCAGTACAACCCAGATTTTGTACTGTTTGCAGATTAAACCAATGAAAGAGGTTCTCGAACTGGTCATGCTGTCATAACCCATTCAGACTTGTTTGAGTCCAGCCATCTCCCAAAGGCCAAATCTGCAGAAATTATGAAGCTTTAGATCTTTCTGAGGTCTACCAGTTAGCTAGAGATACTGAAACAAATGTACTCATGGATAATAGCTATTTTTTTACATGGTTCATTATTTTGATATATTTTAGAAGCGATGTGGCTTCACCATTACAGTTGGTGCTTTCATTAAACATGGCAGCCACCTAAAAGGTCTGTTAAGTGCCTTGCCTCTTTAAAGGAATTAGCTTTAAGTAAAATTGAGAAACATATTCAGCAAGAGTATAAAAGAAAGGGGTAATTCTTTCACAGAGTATAATGCTAAATAAGTTGCTTTGACACATTCCCAGGCTGTCTAGCAAGTCCAACTATCAAAGCGACATGAACTCCTAAATATTGGCATCAAATCTTGAGTCAATTACTGCTTAAGCACCTGATTTTGAAGGAATATGTTAGAATAGATAAGATTTTCTCTGCTCCAACAGCACCAAGATGTCTGCCCTGAGATGCTGAAATGGAAAAATTACAATAAAATTCTAAACCGCTTCCTCAGGAAAAATGGGACAAATGAATGGCATTTTAAAACTGAGACTTGCAAAAATATCCAAATGTGGGACTCTATCCCAGGACTCCCAAGATCACACCTTGAGCCTCCTCGGCATCTCAAGAGACATATTTCTAAAGAACCTCAGATCAAGCAGCAGCTTACTTACTATAGACAGATGGTTTCTACTCAAGACCTACATATTAAGATTCTCAAATGCCAAGATCTACTGATACTCTCTAATCTTCTTTTGCTTTCATTTCTCAGATATCTTTTCCCCTTTCTGTTTTCTAATCGCTAAAGCGAGATTCTCAAGATTCCTCCCCTAATTTTATTACTCTTAGTAATTTAGGAATATGAAAAATTATTACGCAGCTTCTTAATATCAAACCACATCTCTTCTCTATAGTTCTGGGTGGGGCGGGATTTATTATCCTAGCTGATCCCAAAAGCAGCAGGACTTAGCTCAGAGGTGTTGTCCAGTGCTTTCTGATAATTCTTATGTTAATACCTTTTTTAAAAAAGACTTTATTTATTCATTCATTCATGAGAGACACAGAGAGAGACAGGCAGAGACACAGGCAGAGACACAGGCAGAGGAAGAAGCAGGCTCTAAAGCAGGGAGCCCAACATGGGACTCGATCCGGGGTCTCCAGGATCGCACCCTGGGCTGAAGGCGGCGCTAAACCGCTGAGCCACCTGGGCTGCCCTGTTAATACTTTTTGTCTCAATCTTTGTGTGCTATATTTTGTCCACAATCCTAAATATTTTTGTGGAACTACTCACTTGATGAAAGACTAAAGTTATAGTATGAAGACAAAAGTTCTGAGTCTGAGATTAAAATTGCCCCAAGTGATATAGATCTGACTGATATACACTTACAGTCAATCATTGAGACTATTTCTATCCCACCCCTGACCAAAAAGAGGGATATTGAGACATTTTGTAGGACTGAAAAATTTCTACTTGTAATCCTCATGTCATTAGATTCTGTGCCTACTTCCTTTCCTACTTCTCTTGATAAAACCCAAATTGCTCAACTAACACTAAACTAAACTTACAAAAACTATTCCTCTCATTTCCAACTACTTTTTTGACTGTTATTCCAGAAAGAGCTGAACTTTGAATGACCTTTCTTACTAAAGTTGTATAATGTTTTCTCTCTTTCTTAACAGGAACACTACTTTGGGGTATTTTCATGACACAGAGATTCTAAATAAATGCTTATGTTTAATGGTGCTCTGGTTAATTTTATTACACAATATGAATTAAATTGGATCTGTCAATTTGATAATTTTCAAACTTTTCTTTTTCTGGTCAAGCATTTTATACCAGCATTTCGCCCCCCTCTGTAATCAGTATTTCTGTGTTACTAATCTACAAAAAGAATGAAAGTATATATTGGACAATAACCAAAAATTTACCCTGTGAATTAAATACCACAGTGGTTGACTGTTATAAAAGCTATTAGAGTGATTTTCACAGATTAAATCATTATATAAATGTCAGCTTTCCTTGTGAGTTCAATGTGGGAGAAAGGCTACTGAGAAGAGACTGAACTTCAGAGACTAACATACCTAGGCTATAAATAAGAGTCTTCCATAATATGCTTTTGAATTTGGACACGTTTTTTTTTACTTTGAATTAGAATTTTGATAGCATTGAGGTTATGGCGTCCGGGAATGGTGAAATGACTTAAGGCCATAAGCATAGATGATATCAGAAATGGAGTCTCTTAATTATTGGTTTGGTGTTTATTTTTCCCTCTACCTTATAGTCTCCTATACTGCATAGTCTGAAATGACTAAAAGATATAAAGTTGCATAATTCCTTTCAAAAAAAATCTTGATTTTTTGTTTTTATTATCATCAAATCAAAACAATCTATTAGTAAACTTGATGGCTTTTGTCAAAAGATATTCTGAGTAGCCTTTGTCAGAGGGAAATAACAAGTAAAAATTTTTATTTTTTCAACAAACATTTCTTGAGAAGCTACTGTTCTAAGCCATGTGAAAGCAGTGGTGAATAAAAAAAAGGTAAAGTCTCTGCCCTCATGAAGATGACAATCTAGTGGGGAGACAGAAAAAAATGTATTCTATAATGATAATAGGATTAAGTATAATAAAATTATAAATAAAACAAGAAAGAAAAGAGAAAAAAGAAAGAAAAAAGAAATGGAAAGAAAAAAAGAGGAATGAAAGGAAAAGAGAGTGAGGGGATAGAGAGAGATGGAGGTGTTAGTATAGATACAGATTCAAAGAAGACTTCTCTGAGGAGGTGTAATTTAAGTCATTCCCTAGTGAGGTGAAAGAGGGAGCTTATGAACTTCCAGGGAATGGTGCTACAGGCAGAGAGGTAAGAGCAGTGGAAAGACCCTGTGAGGAAAGCTGCCTTGTGTATTGGAGAAAGTAAACTGAAGAGAAGTAAAGGAGGACATGAGACCAAGAGGGTAGCTAGAGGATAGTTTATGTAGAACCTTATGGGTCATGGTAAGATCTTTAAATTTTCCCTAAGTATGATATTAAGCCTGGAAAAATAATATGTTATTAAGGGTATCACCTCATACCTGTCAGAATGGCTGAAATCGAGAACACAAGAAACAACAGGTGTTGGCAAGGAATGTGAGACAGGGGAACCCTTGTGCACTGTTGGTGGGAATGCAAACTGGTGCAGTCACTGTGAAAAACAGTATGGAGGCTCCTCAAAAAGTTAAAATAGAACTATCCTGGGTAGCCTGGGTGGCTCAGTGAGTTAAGCATCTGCCTTTGCCTCAGGTCATAATCCCAGAGTCCTGGGATCAAGTCCCAAATTGGGCTCCCTGCTCATCAAGGAGTCTGCTTCTTCCTCTCCCTCTGCTTCTCCTCCCTTGCATGTGCACTCTCTCTCTCTCTCAAATAAATAAATAAAATCTTAAAAAAATAAAGAACTACCCTATAATCCAACAACTGCACTACTAGGTATTTACACAAAGAATACAAAACAGACTCTTAACTATAGAGAACTGATAGTTACCAGAGGGGCAGTGGGTGGGGAGATGGATTAAATAGATAATGGGGATTAAGAAGGACACTTGTGATGAGCACGTGGTGTTGTATGAAAGTGCCGAATCACTATATTGTACACCTGAAACTAATATTACACTGTATTTTAACTAGACTGGAATTTAAATAAAAACTTTAAAAAAAGAGTATTCAGTAAAACATACACCATTCTAGAGTGCTTTGTGGGATGATGTGGTAGTGGTTACCATTTATGATGTATTAGTCATAATAAAGATATTTTAATGATATTATTTAAATAAGCTCTTATTTTAATAAGTTAGGGTACATTTATGTCCTAAGACCCATATGGATTATGGAAATAGAGAACTGAAGATTCAGTTAATTTTTAGTTGTACTCATACAAACAAAAGTTATTCAAATTCTGTTTAGCTTAAATGTAGAGTTGCATTTTAAAATGAATTTATTTATCAAAAGTGATAAGAGGAATGCCTGGGTGGCTCAGCAGTTGAGTGCCTGCCTTTGACTCAGGGTGTGATCCCAGAGTCCCAAGATCGAGTTCCACATCGGGCTCTCTGTATGGACCCTGCTTCTCCCTCTGCTTATGTCTCTGCCTCTCTCTGTGTGTGTCTCTCATGGATAAATAAATAAAGTCTTTTAAAAAAAGTGATAAGAAATGATATCTGACAAAAAAAAAAGCAAAGAAAATTAAGAGGTAGAGACTTCAGTTACAAAATAACTAAATCCTGGAGATGAAAAGTGCAACATAGGGAGAATAGTCAATAATGTAATAGAGGCATCCGGGTAGCTCAGTTTAGCATCCAGCTCTTGATATCCACTCAGATCATGATCTCAGAATCCTGAGATCTAGGCCCAAGTTGGGCTCTGTGCTGGCTGTGGAGCCTGCTTAAGATTCTCTCTCTCCCTCTCCGTCTGCCCACTCCACTCCCCCACTCTTTCTCTCTCTCAACTAATAATAATATGGTAATAATGTATGGTGACAGGTGGTGAATACAGTTACATGATAAGCCTTGAGTAATGTATAGAATTCTTGAATGACTATGTTGCATACCTGAAATTAATATAACATATGTGTCATCTATATTCAATAATAAAAAAGAGAGAAGTGATATTTGAGAAACTCTAAAATATTAAATAATGAACTAGAAACTGGAATCTTCTTCCTGTTTCTGTCTACCATTTACTAAATGTGCATATTGGCAATTTATTTAAACTTCCTGAGCTTTAGTTTCCCCATCTTTAGTATACTGACAATAATACTTTCCTCAGGAGATTGACCAGAGAGTCAATGAAGTAATTCTTTTGAAATGTTTAAAACAGTACCCAATATAGGAAGTGCTAAATAACTGTTTATTTTTCTCCAAAATTTATACAGGAAGCCATAGTCATGATCCTTCCACTTTGTTCTAAGAGTAAATGAACTCTTAAATGAAATAAATCTTCTAAAAGAAAGAGTGATTGAAATACAACCTATGTAATTTGAATCATTTGCTAAAACTGTTTTATCAAACAATGACACAATGAACAGTGAAGTAATTGATTTATATCATTATTTATTAAGTTAATTTCCTGGGTATCTTGTGAGCTTGGAAAAAAAATCCTCCAGGATATAGCATAATGAATGCTTAAAAAATAATTGCATAGAGTATAAAATGTTATTGAAATACATTTAATTTAGCTAAAACATATATCATTTTCTTATGCACAAACCATTTTTACAATATATTATTTAATGCTCAGTCCTTTTGTAATAATACCCATATATGGATGAGAAAATGAAGATTTAAAGAAGTTAACAGTTGGTGGATAAAAGAACCTAAATTTGAGTGCTTGTTAGATTTTGTAAAAGATATTCTAATGAAAGTTACAGAAATATACTGAATTTTAAAGATGAAACCTTAGTGATATTGAAAATAAAGTATACTTAGAAGAAATATTAAATTACAAACATAAGTCAGAATTTTTTAAAGATTTTATTTATTTATTCATGAGAGATAGAGGCAGAGAGAGAGCCAAAGGAAGAGGCTCAACCACTGAGACCCCAGGCGTCCCATAAGTCAGCATTTGAATAAATAAAGAAAAGATGTGATATTTCAATAAGTAAGATCACTTACCAAAATTTTTTTTTCAATTTATTGCAACATAGATTCATAGAGTGTCTGTTATATGGTAGAACCTCTTAGATATTCATAATTGGTTAATAATTCCAGAAAGCTTTGTAAGACTTTTCTAATTTTGAATGAATATCATTTGAGTAAATATTTTACATGACTGTATTTTTTACTCTTACTGGTGCCATATTCATCTGCTTTCCGTGGTGCCTAGCATAAAGTGAAAATAAATGTGATTTATCTTTTTAAGTGAAACCTTAAGGAGCAAGATTTTCAATTAATTATAATTTTAAAAGTCAGAATACTCAAAAATGAACAAGTTCTCAATTTACTTTCATTTATTTCATAAATAAACAATGATTTTAAAAGATTTATTTTTTAAATCAGGAAAATATAGCATGTTAATTTTTCAAATTGGCTCTTTAAAGAACTGTGGACCTCTTTCTCTCAATACTTTCTTCAGAAAGAAGCTTTGTGGTTTTCCATTCAGAAACAAAGAAACATAAGAAAAAAAGACAGACATCATGAGAGCACTATCATTTGAGGAAATAACTTATGTAAGTCCATTGAATTGCAATAAAGTTATGTTATTTCATTCTCTCCCTCTCTGGGTTAAAAGTTGTGCAAGTCCAAAATCAGGTTTTAACAGCTGGGTCAATGTAATTCATTTATTAAAACATTTTTTTATCTGTGACTATTACGTTTTTATTTTTGTTTTACCATTGTTCCAGAGAACATAATTTAATGGCCTTATATTTCCTTTTTTTCCTTCTACTTCAAAATGATTTCTTAATTTAGAAGCTGTGAAGAAACTTTGATGGGAGTAATAACCTAGGTCAGAGTAGCAATTTTAAAAAGCTACATTCTTGCTAGATTGGAGTAAACCAAAGTCTTCTATATCCAGATTTGAGCAATTTACCAGGAGCTTAAATCAGCTCCATGTTGAGGTCTGATCATTTTAGACCTTCTCTCGTAGGCTTTATGACTCCGCAGTTCATAATTAAAAGTCAGTCTGTCTTTTGCTGGTTCAGTTACCTGCTTCTAGGAGGAGGACACTTAATTCTAGTGTCTTCCATCTGATAGATGTTTTCAATGTGTTTGATCTGATGAAACCTTATTCTTAAAGATAAAAATAAAATGCCCTTGCATATTAAAACTTGATGGTACTCAATTTTATAATTATTTGATCCCATTTGTTTTATGTGTTTACCCTTTCAGTTCGTTTTCAGTATTTTGTTTAAGCAGTGATTTATATATATTCGTAAATATTTTCAATTTTTAAACTTCAGTTTCCAAATTTTGGTAACTTTAGTTCTACTAATTACCCTTTTAAGAAAGAAGTATTTGAAAAAAGATATTTGAAGAGAATACTCAGTTTCTACTGGTACAATTTATGATAATGTCATACTTAATATCACACTTTCAGCATTTGTATTAATGAATATTGGTAAAAGTCTTATTTAAATATGACCTCTCAAGACCACTAAGCCACCCGGGTGTCCCTGTGCTGAGACATTTTCCACACAGACATTTAGTATTGTGTTTAGCCCTTAAATTGTTTTTTGAAGGAGGTAAAAATGGCACAGAAATGCCATTGGCACATTGCAACCTTCTAACACAACTCAGTCTGAGCATGTTGGGTGAAATTTTGTCATGTGAAATTTCATTTTGTCATACTGAGACAAAAGAAAGTAGTTAAATGTGACGCAAGTTATTGTTTGTTTTCATATACATTTTTTTCCAGTATTTTGTGTCCGTAGGGAAGTTGTTCATAAGTTAACATGTTTTAGGGATGCCGGGATGGCTCAGCGGTTGAGCACCTGCCTTTGGCTCAGGTCCTGATCCCCAGATCCAGGATCGAGTTCCGCTTCAGACTCCCTGTGAGGAGTCTGTTTCTCCCTCTGCCTCTGTGTGTGTGTGTGTGTGTGTGTGTGTGGTGTGTGTGTCATGAATAAATAAATAAAATCTTTTTTAAAAAATTAATTAACATGTTTTAGTTTCCTACTAAGTTCTCAGCTTGTTTTTAATATATTTGTATTTTTTTTCCTTTTATCAATCTGTTAGAAATTTACTAATTTTATTAATCTTCTCAAATAGTTTTGGTTTTAATTTCTTTTTTTTCTGTTTATTTTCTATTTTATTAGTTTCTGTATTTAACCTTATCATGTTTTCTCTATGTTTTACAGTCGGTTTCTTTGGCCTTTCTTTAGCATCTTAAAGTACAAGCTTGATCATTAATTTGAGAGCTTTCTCTGTTCTAATATAAGCTTTTAGTGCTATATATTTCTTTCTGGGAACTGCTTTCACAGCTTCCAAAACTTTTGGTATGTTTTGTTTTTATTTTTATTCAATTCAAAATAATTTTAATTGTAATTTCTTCTTTGATCTATAGTTATTTAGAAGTGTCTTACTTATATTTCAAACAATTTTTGGATTTTCCAGGTATCTTTCTGATACTCATTTATAGTTCAGTACTATTGTGGTCGGAGAAAATACTTTGTGTTAGTTTAATGCTCTTAAATTTATTGAGTCTTATTTTAGGGCCCAGAATATGGTACATTTTGGAAATATTTCAGTGTGTACTTAAAAGGATATGTAGTCTGCTGTTGTTGATCTGAAATTTTATATGTTAAGTTGGTATATAATGTTGTTCCAGTCTCCTATATCCTACTGAATTTTTATCTACAAATGGCCCTTGATTTATGATGCTTCAACTTTTGATTTTTTTGACTTATGATGGTGCAAATGTGATACATATCCAGTAGAAACTATACTTCAAGTTTTAAATTTTGATCTTTTCCTGGACTAGTGACAGCAGCATGATATTCTCTCATAATACAGGACAACAGCAGCCAGAGCTTCCATTCAGCCATGTGATCACGAGGGTAGACAATTGATAAACAACCCATGCAACTATCTTGTTTTTTCACTTTCAGTACTGTATTTAACAAATGACATGAGATATCCAACACTTTATTGTAAAGTGGGCTTTGTCTTAGATGATTTTGCCAGCTCTAAGCTAATGTAAATGTTCTGAGCATATTGAACAAAGGCTAGGCTAAGTTATGATACTGAGTAGGTTCAGTGTATTAAATGCTTTTTGACTTAGGGTATTTTCAATTTATGCTGGGTTTATAAGAACATAATCCCATTGTAAGTCACTGAAGATCTGTATTTATTCTATCAATTACTGAGAAAAGAGTATTGAAATATCTCACTGTAATTGTGGATTTGTCTTTTTCTTCTTTAGACACAGAAATAATCAGAGATATGTGAAAGGATAAAGTAAAAAGATCTTTTTTAAAAGTAAAAAGATCTAAGATCAGAAAGAAAGGAACCAGAGTGCCTAGAAATTTATGGAAAGGAAAGAGAAGGATTATAATAGAAATATGAAAGAAGAGTAGAAAAATAAGTGGATAATAGAGCTTTCAAAAGAGTAGTAAGTAAAAGATCATTGAGTGACAATGGTAAGACATTGATCCAAGAACAGAATATGGAGAACTTTCCTCTTATTTTTATGAATTAGAGAAATAGTAAAAAGTTTGCCCATTCTTTACCCCTCACTTTTGGCAACCACCAATCTGTTCACTGTTTCTATCAGTTCTTCCTCATCTCCTTCTCTTTCTCTTTCATCTTCCTCCTCCTCTCCTCTTTCTCCCCCACCTCTGACCCTCTTCTTCTTAAGATTCCACAAAAAAATGAGATCATATGGTATAGTCTGAATTATTTCACTTAGCATAATGCTCTCGATATTCAACTATGTTGTTGCAAATAGCAAGATTTCCTTTTTATGGCTGAATAATATTCCATTATATATATGTTAATATATTTTCTTTACTAATTCCTCCAACAGTGAACACTTAGATTGTTTTCATATCTTGGCTATTGTAAATAGTTCTGCAATGAAAACAGAGGTTCATATACTTTTCAAGGTCATGTTTTTATTTCCTTCAAATAAATACGAGAAGTGAAATTTCTGGGTCAAATGCCAGTTATATTTTTAATATTTTGAAGAATCTTCATACTCTTTTCCATAGTGGCTGCACCAATTTATGTTCCCATCAACAGGACATGAGGATTTCCTTTTCTCTACCTCCTTGCCAACACTTGTTATCTCTTGTCTTTTTGATAACAGCTACTCTAACAGGAGTCAGGGAATATGTCATTCTGGTTTTAATTTGCATTTCCCTGCTTATTAGTGATGTTGAGCACCTTTTCATGTACATTTGACCATCTGTCTTCTTTGGAAAGATATATATTTTGATACTTGGCCCATTTTTTAAAAGATTTTATTTATTTATTCATGAGAATACACAGAGGAGAGAGAGAGAGAGAGAGAGAGAGGCAGAGACACAGGCAGAGGGAGAAGCAGGCTCAAGGCAGGGAGCCCAACTTGGGACTCCATCCCGGGTCTCCAGGATCACACCCCGAGCTGAAGGCAGCGCTAAACCGCTGAGCCACCTGGGCTGCCCTTGGCCTATTTTTAAATCAGATTATTTGTTTTGCTATTGAGTTGTATGAGTTATTTATATATTTTGGATATTAGCCCTTTATCAGGTATATGATTTGCAAATATATTTTTCCCCCACTCAGTAGGCTGCCTTTTCATTTTGCTGATGGTTTTCTTTGGTATGCAGAAGTTTTTAGTTTGATTTCTTTTTCCTTCTGTTGTCTAGCATTATTTTGCTTTTCAATAGGGAAAATTTTGAACAATCTAAATATCCAAAGATATAGAAACGACTTAGTGGAATCTTAAACCAATAACGATGAGATTTATTGAGAGTATGGTAGCAAGAACATTTTTTTTTTTAGCAAGAACATTCTTAATACATAATGGGAGGTGATAAAATTATCCTGAAATCATCCTATTTCTTTTGCTATTGTGTACTGGCCATCTGTGTTTTGTTATTTATGAAGGTAAAACTGGTGAATCACATTATTAAAAATTAGTGTTTCAATGTATGAACCACTTTTTAAAAGGAATTAACCACTTTTTTTTTAACCACTTTTTTTCTAATTTAAAAATGTATCATATACATAATGGGTAAGGGTAAAAGGAAACACTATTTAGTTATTTTTTCCAGACTTATTGAGCTATAATTAACAAATAAAATTACATACTTAAAGTATACAATGTGATGATTTGATGTATACATACATTGTGAAATAATTTCCACAATCAAGTTAACACATCAATCTCCTCACATAGTTACTTTTGTGTGTATGTAGTAAGAACACTTAAGATTTTTTGTCTTAGCATATTTTCAGTATAAAATACAATATTATTAACTTTAGACACCATGTCGTACAATAAGTCCCCAGAACTTAATTTTAAAACTATTTACTTATTTTGTATTGGGCTAAGGGTACATCTTCAGCCAAAGAGTTTATGTCATCTAGGGCACAGTAAACCTGCCACATTTGCATTATAAAGATGACAATAAGCTGATGTCTAGTTGCAGGGTGAGGGTGGGGGAATAGAAGTAGAGAAGTGAATAGAGCACATTTAGCCTGAATGAGGATCAGTGGAGAACACAAAGTGCGGGTGAAGGCAAACAATGTTGTTTACTTCAACTATGAATTAGGAGAGTCAGGTAATTCTACAAGCAAAAAATGGTTATTCTCTACTTTCTACTCCCGAGTAAAATTTCCACTTCACTCTGCAAAAAGCTCAGGCTTTGGAGTCTGGCTGACTTTTATTTGTACCCCAACTCTGCCACTATTAAACTATACAAAATTGAGCAGATTAAGTAGCTACTGTGAGCCTTATACCTTCATCTATAAAAGGCTCAAATAATCACTCTAGGATTGTTATAAAGGTTTATTGATGCTATATATGTGAGGCTCTACTCTGAGTGTTTAGTATACACTAAATATCCAATGAAAGTTATATTCATTTCATTTTTGAATTTATATTTTAGCTGTGCCATTTTCTGATGTTAAACAAGTATCTTCTCTAGAAATTTGGGTTCTCTTCTCTCAAAATTTAATATTTTTAAAAAAGATTTTATTCATTTATTTGAGAGAAAGAGAGAGATTGAGAATGCATGATGGGGGTGTAGAAGGAGAGAGAGAGAGAGAAAGAGAGAGACAGAGAGAGAGGGAAGCAGACCTCCTGCTGAGTAGGAAGCCCCACGTAGGGCTTCTTCCCAGGATCCAGAGATCATGACCAGAGCTGAAGGCAGACACCCAACTGACTGAACCACCCAGGCACCCCCTCAAAATTTTATATTTTAAACGTGAACCTTTCATTTCTACTCAATGAATTTCTATCATAATATTTTTTCTAACTAAGAGTATATAGTAAACAAAATAATAATAATTTTTAGACTATTTTAATGACCATTACATTAATTTGAGAATATGGATTATACAGACCAATTAAAAAATCAGAATTTTACTTAAAACCAATAATAAAATAAGTAAGTAATAATAAAATAATTGAAAGTTATGACAATGGATCTGACAAGAAATATTGTTTTCTGTTTTGATCATTATGTGGGAGCACAAACAATATCAGTCAGAGGCGGGTTGTTGTGTTTTTTAATATCCACTTTGGAAACAATCAGATTTTAGTTACATTAAACAAATGGAATGGGAAGCATAATTTCACATCTCAACTTTTGGCAGACAATATTTGTTGATCATTTTATGATAGCTTGTTCAAACTGGCAGGTTTCCAGACTATCAGAGCCAATGTAAAATAGGCAGTAACAATTTTAGGTGGGAAAATAATTTATTAACCCTGAATAAATGTACTATTCATGTACATGAAAGAAGGTTCATTGAAATTCTAATTTGAATTCCAAGGACAATTATTTCTATATCTGCCATAGTCTTTTAAAAACTGAAGTTAAGTATCTGTTCAATAATCTTTAGTGACTGCTTCATAAAACTGCTATCAAATAAATATCAATTATATATCCTCACCAATCCTTTAGTTTCATTAAAAATATAAATGAAATCAAATTACTATATGTAAATATAGATGTAAAAGTATACATGAATATATATTTGTGCATATCTATCTATCTATCTATCTAGTCCCATCAATAAAAAGTTACCTTATAAAAGCTGTACTAATAGAAAAATGTCTCCTTTACTGTTGCAGGGTTTGATGGTTACCCAGAAAAGTAGGGTTTATTGAGTGTTCAAACTATTGTTACTGATCAATTAAAGTGAGCTACAATTAAAGTGAATTTTGCAATCAGACTTCCCACTTCCTATCAGAGTGACTGATATCAAACTTACAAAATTTATAAAACATTTATTTCCTGTCATTGAATGGAAACCAATTCAGAGAAAAAATTCTTGAAAAGAATGTCACAAAGAGGAGAGCTAAATATTCATCTTGGTTCTCCTCCTAGGATATTTTCCAAATTATCAGAATAGAGTCCAAGTAGAAAACAAAAATCTTGCTGAACATAGAAAATGGAAATTGGAGTTCTGGAATAGTAACAAATATCTTGAATATATTTTATCCTGTACATACACAGGTAAAAACTCTAGGCAGCCTATAAGATGCTGGGAGGCTGGAGAGATGAGATTATAGATGTTGCACAGTGCTATGTAAATATTGGAGTTACAGCCAAGTTTGAGTGGCAATATCTTGGTAAATATCTCAGCCTTTTAGGCAAGACCAAATAGAATGCCAACCATAAAATTCAAGCTTCAAAATGATCAAGGTAATGTTCTGAGAATTAATCTGCCTGTAAAAACAATATTCAACACCTTTTAGTGAAATAAGTTAAACCCCAGAGACTCTGCAGTATATCTTCAACAATATAAAGCAGAGGATTAAAAAAAAATACTAGAAATGCAAATAATCAGGAGAAAGAGTGACTAATAGCAAAGAGAAAAAATGGTCAATAGAAGCAGAAATAAAGATAATCCAAATATTATTATTACCAGGTAAGGATTTCATAATTCCTATAATTAATAGGTTAAAGGAAATAAACAGTAAGATGGGCATAATGAATAAAGAAATGGAAAATGTCAACAGGGGGTTAGAATTAATAACAGCGAAATGATTATTTTAGAACTGTAAAATAAAATACCTGCAGTTAAGAACATATTGAACAAGGTTAATAGCAAAATTCATATAACAGAAAAAGGGAATAGTAAAGGCAAAGGCAGATCAGTAGAAAGTTCTGAAAATGAAGCACAGAGAATAAAATGTATGAAAACAAATATAACACTGAATAAGAGACATCAGGGAACTACTCAAGATGTTTAGCATATATGTCATTAGAAAATCAGAAAAGTAGGAGAAAACTAGGACAATAGCATTCTTTGAAGAAATAATGACCAAGAATTTTCCAGATTTAATGAAAGATGAGAACCCTCAAATTCAAATAGTCTGTAAACTCTTTGTAGGATAAATAAGAAGAAAACTACACCTTAGCACATTCTTATGGTCAAATTTCTGAAAGAAAATAAGTAAAGAGAAAATCCTAAAAGCTGTAAACACATGATATATTGCTTTTATTTTATTTTTTCTGATATATTGCTTTTAAAGGAGCACTAATATAGAGTTACAGTTAACTTTTTTTTTTTTAAGAATTGTATTCATTTATTCATAAGAGGCACAGAGAGAGAAACAGAGACATAGGCAGAGGGAGAAGCAGGCTCCCCTCAGGGAGCCACATGTGGGACTCCATCCAAGAACTCCAGGATCATGCCCGAGCTGAAAGCAGAGTTTAACCACTGAGCCATCCAGGTGTCCCTGCAGTTAACTTTTCTTAAAAGCAAACATGATAGGTGGAATACAATAGAATGTGGTGAAAGAAAACCTGCCACCCAAGAATTTAATACCCAGTGAAAAGTATTTTTTCAAATGTGAAGGTTTGATAAGAACCTCTTTGTACAAAACAAACAAAATCTCTGAATTAATTCATTGTAAGCAGACTTGCACCAAAAAAACACTAAATTTTTTCATACTAAGGCAGAGTAATCTCAGATGAAAATACAAAACTACAGATAGCAATAAAGAGTACAATAAAGATAAATATAAAATAAAACTGATTATTTAAAGCAAAAAAACAGTATTAACTTTTATATGATTTATATCACATATATAAGATAATACATATGAAAATAATACCATAGAAGGAAGATACGTAGAGGTGAGCTTTTGTAAGTATCTTGAATTCCTTGGGAAATGGTAAAATTATTAATTTAAGGTAGAAATAAAAATTAAAACAAAAAAATTCATAAATTTGAAAAGAGGTTGAATAATTTCATCCAACTCTAATAGATTTTACCTTCAATCCAAAGAAAAATATTTCCAAAAACTTAAATATTTTTTATTTTATGGCCATTCCAAAAATGAGTTAGGTGAACTCTTGGAATTACTATTCTATTCTACTTTGAATCTCAAGACCATACACATTGAGGATTCAAGCCTCAGTGCTTTTTAGTACACTGCAGTAACTGTCTGATCTTAAGATTTTAACCGAACATATTTCAATTTCTAAACACCTAAAAAAGAAATGTGCACTTTATTTAAATTTTTCTCAAAAATTTAAAAATATCTAGTATAATTTATTTGTGGGAGGAACTGCCTATTCCCTGAATAAGGTATTTCTGTTGTTTTGTTTTTTCTTTGTTGCTGCAGTTCTCATAAAAGTAGTGATTTAGTACATAGTAGATAACATTCCTGCTCTTTATTTATTATTATGTCAAAGTGAAAGTACTGTTAAAAAAAAAGTACAGTTATACAAGTTTGTGTAATCAAATAGTATAGTATCGTATCCTCGACAGATGCAAAATTAGTACATTTCCCATGGCATAGATTCTATCATCTCTTCATACTTTTATTCTTAAATGTCTTTCATTTATTCTTTTCATTAGGAGTTGAATTTTGTTGTAAAGTTTATAGGAGGAAAACCATCTGCTCAACTTCTTTAACTTTTTTCTTCACTTGTAAACAATACATTAGTGAAGCTATTATGCAACTCTTCCCTGAGAATTTGGAATTTCGTTTGCTCTCAGTGCTCAATGCTAGACTGAATAACAGCCTCCCAATGGCAACCATGACTTAATTTCAGATGTTACCTCACGGTAAAAGGGCTTTTACAGATATGGTTCAGTAAAGGATCTTGATATTGGGAGCTTAACCTGGAATATCCAGGTAGAGCCATTGTAATCATAAGCCTGTGAGAGGGAGGCAAGAGGAAGAGTTATATACAGAGAAGATGTAAGGCTGGAAGCAGAGGTCAGAGAGGAGACAAGTTGCTACACTGCTGGCTTTCAAGCTGGAGAAAAGGGCCATGAGCCAAGGAAGTAGATGCCCTCTAGAATTTGGAAAATATCAAAAAACAGATTCTTCTTTAGAGCCTCTAAAAGGAACACATAAGTGCTGAAACTTGGTTAGACTTCTGACCTCCAGAACCAAAAACGAATAATTTGTGTCATTTAAGTTATTAAGTTTGCAGTGATTTGTTACACAAGTAATGAGAAACTAATACTCTCTGTGAGGCTTAAATTACAAAGAAAGCCACAATGGTCAAAGGACAAATAAGCAGAGCTAAAATGGCTCTCAGGTTAGAGTATGGTTAGTCATATTTAGAGCATAAAAAAGTCAGAAAGACAACAGCAGTGCAGCCAAGTACCACATATGACAAGAATTTTACTATTCCGATAACACTGAACCAAATTTAAAAGATAAGATTTTTGAGAAACGTCCTAACTAGATTTGAATCTTGTCTTAATCACTTAATAACTATATACCAGCTTGGGCAGTTATTTAGCCTCTCTGAAAACCAGTTTTTACTTCTATCTAGTAACTATGTATTATTAGGCTGGTATTAACTGTTCAGCCTTCTTGATTCTATGACCCCTGAACTACTCTCAGATTAAAACTTAAATTCCAAAGTAGATTTCTCTATAGGTAAAAAATATACTGACTAGAGGATTTGAGTATCTCTTCTTCTCAGCCACTAAATGTATCATTGTGAATTAATGCATTTGCAGTATTTTAAATAGGATTGACCTTTATATAATTGGCTAAGTAGAAAATATCAGGTTTTCATGCCTCTGAAGAATAAGACCAAGATATAGCTACCAATATGATGTCATCTACATCAATTTTCTAACAGTATGCCACCCCTATTTCACAAACATCAGTTTTTACAATGTGTAAGAGACAATGCTTCTCATAATTTTACAAACATCATCATTTTTCCTCTAGTCAGTTTAATGAAATTTTATCAAGCATCCATTACCTTAATGTAGCTATTTTTTCTTTTTTTTAAAAGAGATTATATAGGGAATCCCTGGGTAGCTCAGTGGTTTAGCATCTGCCTTCAGCCCAGGGTATGATCCTGGAGTCCTGGGATCTAGTCCCACGTCAGGCTCCCTGCATGGAGCCTGCTTCTCCTTCTGCCTGTGTCTCTGCCTCTCTCTCTCTCTTTCTTTCATGAATAAATAAATAAAATCTTAAAAAAAGAGATTTTATAATTAATAGTAAAAATAATGGGCATTTGGCAGTCATTATGTCAAGCTTGCTGTTAATAACATCATTTATTAGATGAGGAACTTGAGATTTGCAGGAGTGACATGACTTGTCCAAGACTACACAGCTAGACTCAGAGCTAGAGTACAAACTTGGTTCTCCGCCTTCCCTAGGACCTGAACTATCATCATCGTCTTATGCTACTTCCCTAATTCTATCAACTACACAGTAGTAAACTCAGGTAATTGTTTCTGCCTATTCCCTGGTAAATTACATTGTACATTGTATTGTATTTTAGTAAATCATAACTCAGTAAATCATTTGCAAGAAGAAAACATTTATTTTATTTCAAGAGGAAAAAATACCAGTTAGTCATAGCTCTTATTATAGTCAGGCTTGATGAGAAAATTGAAACGAAAGCACTTGAATTTTCTTAATATGTGAATTTAAGCTTTTGTACCCAGAGGTATTTTAGAATAAACTTTAAGAAGTCAGAGATAGTGGGGTGTCTGGGTAGCTCAGCCGAGTAAGCATCTAACTCTTGGTTTCGACTCAGGTCATGATCTTGGAGTCCTGAGATCAAGCCCCTTGGGCACTGTGCTCAGAGCAGAGTCTCCTTAAGACCCTCTCTCTCCCTCTCCTTCTGCCCCTACCTCCACTCATATTTATTTTCTCTTTCTCTCTCTGAATAAATAAAATCTTAAAAAATAAAGAAGTCAGAGATAGTGGGTTATAATTTACAGAACATAAATTTAAGAGGACTATCAGCAAATCCATCATGATCTTTTCATGGTCACGAGCACAAGATAAGTGTTAAATTGAACAGGAAGAAATCTTTACCCCAACAGAAATGAAGATTTCTATTCTTTGTCTTTTTAAAGCAATTTTCTTCAACAGAGCCCCAAACCTGTTATCCAAATTTAATAGATAGGAATGGCTAGCTCAGGGCTTTGTACTTCTCAAAGCACCTGTGACAACAGGTGTACAGGATTCTTCATTAACCATTGCTTTAAAAAGCATGAAATCCTTGTTATTTCTAAGTGTGTTCTGTGGGCCAGCTGCTGGTATCACCTGGGAGCTTGTTAGAGATGCAAATCTCAGTCCCCGCCCACACATTTGGAAGCAGAATCTGTATCTTTTTTTAAACTCTGGCAATTGGCATGCATCTTAAAATTTGAGATTTCAGCCTCTGATTTTAATTTGCTCTCTAGCTAGGGGTACATTTAAATTTATTAGAGGAGGTATGATATCATTTTTAAAAATTATTTAAAAATTTGTACTTCATTTTAGGAAATAGAAAGTGTGAAGAGAAGGCCAAGAGAATTCTTATAAAACTAGCAAACAATTGCCACGGGAAGAACACTCAAGCAGTATCAAAAAGCACTGAAATACTTCTTTCTCTTCTATCAAATTTAGAATCATCTGAATTATTTGTGTTGATGCTGCAGGAAGAATTGCATTTCGGTGGTCACGTTTCATTCCATTCAGATGTGACTCAGGATCACTCCATTTGGCAAGTGATTCACTGGGAAGGAAATCAGCTCTCTCTCATCCCCTAAAAGAAAAAAAAATACATTTATTTCTTCTAGAAATTGTTGCAGAGTATAGAAACCTGACCTCCATAGCAGAGTTCACTGAGTGCTCATAGCACAGTTTTCAAAAGTGGAAAGATATAGAAAATAAAAATAAATTAGTAGTATGAGGCTATAATTGTCCTTCGATGCTCAGTTAGTCCATCTGAACTCACAGTCAGGGAATTGCATATTGGTAGGGGATGGTCTCCTCTTTTGAAGCTAAAAGGGACAAGTTTTTTCTGTGCTCCCTTGCCTCTAAAGGCACAGAAGTTAACACATTCTGCCATTCAAATGTACTCTCTTCAGAATTATTCTCAGGAGTTGGGGACACAAAGAGGCAGAAAGTGTGTTGACTTGAGCTCCTGGAACAAAGGTGATAGCAGTGAAAACCAGTGTCTATGCTCAGTAGTGGTGGCAGTGGTTTCTTTATAAAATGGTGCTATACAGCAGTTCGAGTCTTTCATTATACCCAGAATAATTAGCCTCAAGTCTTTTTGCCAGCTTCTCTCAAATTTCTGTCCTTTCAACTGGCCTAAGAAAGCTTCTACAGACAGACGCTGTGGTTGTATTTGAACTAAACATGTTAAATAGTGTACACCCTCATTTTACCCTGTCATATCTGCTTGGACCAACTGTAGTTTCTTGGCTTTGGGGCAGTTTCCCTGCTGTGGAGAGCGTCATCTCATCCCTTCTGCCTAAAAGTGTGAATTTTCCTGAGGTGAGATGCTTATGCCTCAGAACCTGTCTTCCATTTCCAGCTGTTGAGCCTGATATGACTAATGGTGTATTAACACTTGATAAAATTCTAAGCTTGTATAATAGGTCTTTTGCTACAGCGGGAGGGGAAAAAAAGAGGAGGGGAAGGGTCTCATGATGGTGTTCAGAATTGCAAAAAAACATTCCTCTCTTTAAGATAATGTTGAATGTGCTTTTTTCTAATTGACGCCAGTGCCTATCACTTCACTTTAAAAATGATAGTGTTATTTATAGTTGAGAGTTTTAAATGCTCTTTTGTAGATTTGAAAGCCTCTCCCATTTTATTTCATCACGTACCTCATTAATGATTTTATCTGAAAGGATCAATTCTATAGTAAAAAAGATACAGATCAGGTATTTGGCTTTGAAAATTACAGAGAATCAGGAAATAGCATATTGATATGGAGTCATGGTATCATCAACATTACATGCTATCTTTGCTCAAAATATTTCCTTGTCAAATGTCACACCAAATACAGTGAAGCATTAAATAGCTCAATATAAAACAACAATATTTGGAAAGCTTGTTTAATATTAAAGATTGCTGTTAAATACTACAAACCCTTATGCCAGAATGTCTCATTGAATTGTAAGCTCTGCAAAAGCAAGAATTTTGGTCTGTTTTGTTCATAGCTATATACAAAACAAAATATTAATGACAGGCACTCAAAAATATTTGTTGAATGAGTTTGCTGCTGTCAAAAATATTGATCACTGAGACTGATGCATGACTTTCTAAATCAGAATCTCCGTGGGTAGGGCTGGATAATCTGCAGTTTTTCACAGTCCTTGAAACAGACTCTGTCAAAACGTGAAAATGGCTCTGCTGAAATTCATTCAATACTTGTTATCTAAAGAAAACAATTCACTGAACATTAAAGTAACTAGGCTTTTCACATTTGTAAGGTTATAGCTACACCACCATTACTATACCAGTTCTATTGCAAAAGGAGTATTTTGACACAAATTAAATTAATTGGGGGGAATGTTTCCAGTTGGTGAAAGCTCTGTGTCATTGCTCTAGGTTTGAGGAAAGCAAATCATGATAGCAGAGGAGTGGCTTAGTTTCCTCTCCAACGTTAAGCATTCTTTATTTCTCCATTTATTCTCATCAACACAGATGAGTTTAGTGCTCACTGTGTGCCTGGCACAGACTGTGTGTAAATGAAAACAGATTCTAGTATTAACAGCAGGAGTTACAGGTAGAAATGAGAAGATAAACAAGAAATACTGCGATGTGTAACCAAACAAACTTAAGCTGAAAATGTGAACTCCTTTGAAAATTTCTCACAAATTTGACAGTGAGGTGGGAAATTATTAACAAAGAATCTGAGAAGTGGAGAGAAAGAAGAAAGTGAAATTGAATTTTGAATATATTTTGTGATAGAGGAAATCTAATACCTGAAGAATAAAAGAGGGCACAAGGACAGCATTTCGTAAAAGCAAGTAAGCAGAAGGGGAAAATCAGAGTGCAAATTTTGTCCTGTTCCCAATGCTACCGTATAAATGCCTGGGGGCACTCACCTGGCCCCCCTGAGCTTCCCACAATCTCCCTTTTCCAAACTATAACATTTTATGCCTGGACCACCCCTTGTGGTTCTTATTATGATTCCATGGCCCTTCAGCAACAATCAGAAAACTGAAAATATAAATGTTTATAATTACCAGACCTGGAAATCACACAGTACACCTGGGACCACAGAACACGGTGGAGGGGGGAGGGGAGCATGCATGCGCTGGAGGTTCTGCTTTTAGTCTAGGACTTCTTGAGCTCACTCTTTACAGGTGAATTTATAACATTTAAGCAGGAATTTAAAGCACAGGGAAGAGGGACACCTGGGTGGCTCCACAGTTGAGCATCTGCCTTTGGCTCAGGGTGTGATCCCGGAGTCCCACATTGGGCTTCCTGAATGGAGCCTGCTTCTCCCTCTGCATATGTCTGCCTGTTTTTCTGTGTCTTTCATGAATAAATAAAATCTTTTTTAAAAAAGTGCAGGGAAGAGAAAAGGCGAGTGGTCCAAATGGTCAGTTGTTGAAATCAACCAAGGTCTCTAAAACAAAGTAACCTTAGTGGGGTGTATGGCCTACTCTATCCAGTCCTGTGGCTGGCAATGTATTCATGGGAAATGGACCTCTTCACAGTGGATGCCTCTTTGAAATGGATGCCTTACAACCAAAGCTTACTGTCCAGGTGTACACTGCATCATAATAAAGTTCTTTATTTTGAATTATTGTTACTTGATCTAAAAGTGAAATGAGGGCCTAGCTTTTCAATTCCTTCATTGTTAATCATTGTCCTAACATAGTTTTTTTTAATTATTTCCCCATTTATTTGATTTTTTTTAAAGATTTTATTTATTTATTCATGAGAGACACACAGAGAGAGACAGAGAGACAGAAAGAGAGGCAGAGACACAGGCAGAGGGAGAAGCAAGCTCCATGCAGGGAGCCCGATGTGGGACTGGATCCCGGGACTCCAGGATCATGCCCTGGGCTGAAGGCAGGTGCTAAACTGCTGGGCCACCCAGGGATCCCCTTCCCCATTTATTTGAAATACCATTGCATATCATATACTATACTAATGTCTCATTGGAAAGTCACTCAGTAGCTGCATTCTGCAGTAAGTTATTCTGTGGATGATATCACCTTCACAAAAGTATTGCTTTAACTTTTTTATTTTTTATTTTTTTGTATTTTATTTTAAGTATTGCTTTAATTTAAAAATATTATATGTTAAGTCACTTCTCTTTAATTTTCATGATTATATTTATCTTAGTTATTTTCCTATGCTAATTTTTATAGATTAATTTAGAATTATTTTCAAATACCTCTGGGGTGCTGATTGGTATAACATTAAAACTTACTCATTGAACATAATTTCATTGAATGAACTTATTCATTCATTAATCACTCATTGGTGCTCGTTCAAAACGTATTTTTCTATTATTTGAAGTTTTTTCTTCCAATGATAAGAAGTCTTTACATTTATTTGGGTATTTAAAAATTACATCATTAGAGGGTAATGTTTCATAGACATAGATCACTAGCATGTCATGATATATTTATTATTATATATTTTATGTTTATAATCATCAATCTATTTCAATTATATTTTCCCAAGTTGTTATTATTCTTATATAGAAATACATTGATTTTGGATGTTAATTTTATACTCTGCTACGTAACTTATTCAGCCTTATATTTCTGAGATTCATCCCATATTGCAAGTAACTATAGTCTGTTAATTTTCATTGTTATGTGGAAGCTCATTACAAGATTATAACACTCTGTTTATGAATTCTACAGTCGTTGGGCTTTTGTTCCTACCATGTTTTGGCTTTTTAAACAATGCTGCTATATACATATATAACTTACATATATATGTATATATAACTTACATTATATATGTAAGAGTTTTTTAAGGATATTATACCTATGGATGGAATTCCTGCAATTACAGTGCTTTTCCTTTAAAGTCCATAAAACCAAACTGTCTTATGATTCAATTTGGAATCAACCACCAATTTGTTCAAATTTCCTTTGCTATAAAGCCTTGCCAAGATTTGATAGTATCAGTCTTCTAAATTTCTGTCCATTGTGGGTATGCAGTGATATCTGCAGTGATATCTCATCTTGGTTTGTATGTTCATTTACTTTATTATTAGTGAAGCTGAGCACTGTTTCATATTTTTATTGGCCGTTTAGGATATTCTTTTCTAGGAAGTACTGATTCAAAAAATTTAGCTCATTTTTATTAGTTTCTTTAGTATTAGTAGGGATTCTTTTAATATTCTTATATTAAACCTTTGTATATAATACAAATTGTAAATCTTGTATGCCTTACCTTTCTTCTCTTTTATTCATGTCATGTGGAAAAATTTTTAATTTTAACATAATTCAATTTATCAATCATTTGATTTATGGAAGAAAGAGTTAGGTTTTCTATTTTGTTAAGGAAATGTTCCTAACTTCAAATTCTATGTATTATTTTAAATCCTGTATACTTTTGCCCTTCATTTTTTATCTTTGATTTATTTTATTTTATTTTCATATATAGTATAAAGTAGGGATCTAATTTCATTTTGTTTCCTATATAGATATCCAATGATTTTGGCATCATTTCTTGAAAATTCTCTCCTCCCTATCTGCTTTATTAACTCTGACATGTAACAATTGCTCAAATATTCCTGGGTTTGGTTTCTTTCCTGGGTCTCCCTATATGGGTTCCCCTGGTCTTTTTATCTTTGTACCAATGCACACAGTCTTGATTATTAGAGGCTTATGATTAATTTTGATATTTGGTAGAGTAACTCTACATGTTCTTTTTGTTTATTGTATCTTGATTATTCTTGGCCCTTGGCATTTCCATGTAAATTTTGAATTACAATTAGAATATATGCCTGCTTGTATATGTTAATTTATGTAGAATTAACATTTAAAAAATATTGAATCTTTGAAATTATGGTCATAATATATCTCTCCAAGTGAATACTTCCTTTTTAAATAATTCTTAATATTTTATAATTTTTTGAGGTATTTTATACATCTTCACATTATTTGTTACTTTTATAAATGCTGTATTTCTTTAAAGATTTTATTTATTTATTCATGAGAGAGGCAGAGAGACACAGGCAGAGGGAGAAGCAGGCTCCCTGCAGGAAGCCCGATGTGGGACTGGATCCTGAAATCCTGGGATCACGCCCTGAGCCAAAGGCAGATGCTCAACTACTAAGCTACCTAGGCATCCCTAAGTGCTGTATTTCTGAATTTCACTTTCTAAAATTGTCAATGCTATAAAGTAACAGTTTGTTTTATAGATAGTTTTTTTTTTATGTTTTGCTAAGCTTTTTTATTCTATTATGTATAGACACTTCAGGATATTCACATACAATTATCTTAAAATAATGGCAGCTTTATTCCTTTTCTATCCTTATATTACTTACAGTTGTCTAATTTCATTGTATATACAATGTTAAATAGCAGTGGTAATAAAGGGTTTTCTTTCTTCCTTTCTTTCTCTCCTCTTCTTTCAAGTTCAGCTTTTTCTTGAACATGTTACAAAATAAGTTTTGTCAAAAAGGTCAAAGCTCATGTCATCATCATACTCCTCAGATTCTTCTTTGTATCTAGAGATGTTTACAAAACTCAAGAAAACACCATACTGACTAGATTAACAGTTTATTTTACAAGGATGTAACTCAGGAACAGCCAGATGGAAAAGATGCATAGGGCAAAGATGTGGGAAGGGGTGCAGAGATTTTTTGTTCCTTCCAGGTGGGCCACCCTCCCATTCGGTAACCAACCCAGAAACTCTTTCATTATCTTATTTATAATCTCAAAAGAACATTTTTTAACACTTGTATGGTATTTATGGGAATGTTTTTTTAAAAGAGACTTTCCTTCATTTCTGTTTTTATGCTTTTTAAGTAAATACTTGTATGCTTTTTCTACATTTATTGTTGTCAAATAGTTTTTCTATTAGTTAATGTAGTGAATTATATTATTTGATTTTCTAAATTATATCAACTTTGTCTTTTTTTTTTAAGATTTTATTTATGTATTCATGAGACACACAGAGAGAGGCAGAGACCTAGGAATAGGGATAAGCAGGATCCTCGCAGGAAGCTCAATGTAGGACTGGATCCCTGCACCTGGGATCACACCCTGAGCTGGAGGCAGAGGCTCAACGCTGAGCACCTAGGCATCCCCAGCTTTGTCTCTCTGGATTAAAATCTAATGGCTATATTTACATATATAAACACAAACAAATGGATTCAGTGTGCTAAAATTCTGTTGAGGACTTATCTGTTTATGTTAATGAGGAAAATATATTTTCACTCCCCTATAGTCCTTGCTATATTTTAATATTAAAGTTAAGCTAGATCATAATGGATTGGAGACTGTGTCCTAGTTTTTTTATTCTCTGAAAGAGATGATGTTAAACAATGTTTTGTAGAATTTACTGGAAGCTTTCTGACATTGGAAGGTTTTTTTTTTGAAAGGTGATATTTGTACATATTAATATGAGGAAATATATGAACTACATCGGTAGATTTTTCTAATGGAAACAATCCTTACCTTCTTGAAATTAATGCCGCTTGACCATGAGTGTTTGATCAGGGAAGCAGAACAATTATGAATGACAAAGCATAAAGGAATTATTATAAGGAATAGGAAGGGAGAACTGAAGAACTAGAGGTCTGGAAGGAGATAGTTGGAGGATCAGATAAAAGTTACTTATCAGGGATCTTAAAATAGAGAGCTAGTAGAGGAGTCCATAGAATGCTAGACTTCTGTGTCAGGCAATAGGCCAGAATCTCCATATATTGACATGCTGACAGTCTAGAAGTAAATCAGGCAAGAGTTGGGATGAATTGCAATCCATGAGTACAGGCCAAATCTTTCATTCACCATCTTTAACCTTGATTATGAAGTGATATGGTAAAAAAGCTTCATTTGGCCCAGGATGCATAATCTGCCAGATATCTAGTTGGATATAAGGTGCTGCAGGCCCAGTTGCTGCTGATTGGCAGCAAATAAACCAGTGGATGACACATGGGATGCAGTGGCTCCTAGATCCCTACTCTGACTTTCAGAAGGTAATGATTGCTGCTTTACTTCTGCTTCCCAGATTTAATGCAAATTTTTCTTGTGCCACATACCTGGCCCAGAACCATACATGGGAGTGAATTATGGGAAATACAGTTCTCATTTAATTAATTAATAATATAAAACCACAACTACAATTAACTTGAAAAATACATGTCTCCCTCTGCCTCTCTCTCTCTCATGAGTAAATAAATAAAAAATTTAAAAAAAAATACATGTAAAAATGTTTCACTTATAAATTTTAATTTATATTTAGCAGTTATATTTGTGTGTGATCTTAGAAGGGCCTTTTTTCCAGGTTTATTATCAATATATGCTATTTTTACAAAGAAAAAGGCTAATTTATTTCATCATGAGTCTCCAAATTAATTTTGCAAAATCATGCCAAGTTATCTATGCTCCTTGAAGATATGAAATCACTGCTGAAACAAAAGAAGAAAATTGGCAGAGGATGGTGTTTTCTTTTTTGAGGAGTAGTTATTTGGCAGCATTCTCAATTTTTAAAATTATTTCATTGGCGTTTTGATAATCCATTTAGTTCTTAACTTTGTTAATTTATATTTTCCCTAATAATCAGCCATGCCATCCAGATTCCAGATTAGCCTGGTAATAACAAATTTAAAGTAATCTTTTATATCTTTGCTAATATAATATTCTCTTCTTAATTTAATTATCTTTTTTTCTAGATTAAACTAGAAGTAAACAATCTCTTTTATTGATATTTTTAAGGTACCAGTTCTTAGATTTGTCTAAATCAATTTTTATATTTTTCTAGGTCATGAATTTTTCATGTTAATTTGTTCCTTTTGTTTTCTGTATTTTTATTTGAAATTGAGGAAGAAGACTGATGTTCTTTTTTTTTTTTCTGATGTTCTTTTTATACAGTCTTATAGGTTATGTTAGTTTAGTTGGTTTGTTTTTATATAATAATTTTTTTATCTTTCAGCAATCTCTACATCTCATAAATTATTAAATGTAATATGCTCATGAATTTATGTCCTTTCTAAATATTGTGAACCTATTAATATTGCCATCTTCTTTATCCAAAAATGACCCTTGCTAATCCAAATATTATAGTAATGTATTTATAAAATGTATTGACAGTACTATTTCTGATTTTTTAAAAATTCATGGTACAACTAGGTTTAGTTTTTGATGTATTATTTTATATCCTAAATTTTAAAATACTTACTACAATTTTGTATCGAGGTATAATGTATGTGTGAAGTACACAAATTGTCAACATACAGCTTCATACAATTTTTAAAATATGCATACAATGTGTAACCATCCTCCAAATAAGCGTATAGAAAATTTCCAGTATCCCAGGTTTTTCATGCCCTATTCCAGACAATAACTCCCACTTCTGCAAAAAAAGTAGTCCACTCTGAATTCTGTTCCTGCATATTAATTTAATCTATTCTTGAGCTTCCTATAGAAAGAATCACAGCATCTACTTTTTAAAATCTAAATTGTATCTTATGTATTCTTCTGATTTTGGCCTTACTTCCTTTAACACTTACCTTTGTTGTTGCCTTTGGTCATAGTTTGTCCTGATTATATTACTAAATGGTATTTCATTTATACAATATACAATTTATTAATCTACTTTAGGATTAATAGGTATTTGAATTGTTAAGTATTTAGCTATTATGAACAAAGCTGAAAATAGTGTTACTATGCATGTTTTTGTTTTTGTTTTTTTTGCGGGGGGGGAGCACATGTATTAATATGTTTTAGTTCTATACCTAAGAGGCATTTCTATCACAGGCTAGAAGTATGTTTCACCTTAGTAGATACCACCAAATTGTTTCCGAAATGGTTGTACCAATATATGCTCCCAGCTGCAGTATGTCAGGTTTCTGGTTGCTGCATATCATCAACAAAACTTGGTATTGTTCATCCAATATTTTTTGGTGCTTACTATGTGACAGGTATTTTAGTAAATGCACTTTTATTAATGAATTTCCACCCAAAGCAGTATCATAGAGTAGTTATTGTTCTGCACAGAATTTACTTTTTGTTCTTGTTTTGGTGATATTTTATTGAAATACAACTTACGTGGAGTTATATTAAATATGTTTTTTACATATAAAATGTATTTTCTCTATCAAGATAGAGAAAATTTTGTCACCTGGAATTCTTTCTTGTGCTATGGCCCCAACCAGTCAGTACCAAATTAACCCAGCAAGCACAATGATTATTCTGATTTCTATTGCTAAAGATGGATTTGGCCCACTTATAACCTTATATAAATGGAATCATACAGTATATACTCTTGTGCCTGAAGTCTTTCACTAAAACTTATGTCTGTGAGATTCAACAATGTTGCTGAGCTCATTCTCTTATAGTGTGCATAGTAGTTCATTCTTTTTTATGCTATTTCACTGTATGAATATTATTCCACAGTTTATTTACCTATTCCATGTTGAGGGGAACTTGGGTTTATTACATTATGAAGCCATTGCCAACAAAATTGTTATGAATGTATTGATCATGCCTTCTGGTCAACATCATTACTTACTTCAGGGAGGATATACTCAGCAGTACAGTTGCTGAGTAAGGACATATGTATGTTTAGTTGTAGTAGATAAAACCAAAGTGTAATACCCTGCTTTTTATTTCTTTGTTTTAACATTAGTTTCAGAAAGAATATTTGCTACCTAGAATTTACAGTCTCTATTTCATGGCAACACTGGATAATGGCTTTGTGAAATTGAAAAAAAATTTGGAGCAACTGTAATCAGAAATGCCAAATTATTGATGGTTATTGTTGCTGCTTCAAATATGTATTGAATTAATGTGTAAGAAAGCCCATTCTTTCATGTTAAATACTTGGGAGGGAGGAGAGGAGGGGGTCCCTTTCTTAAATGAAAATTTCTTAAATGAAAATAATTACTGCGATTTTAAAATTTCTTCATCATTGAATGTGAGACCCTTCTAACACGATTTAAGAAGCTGTACAAGTATAGGCAGAGTTATTTTCCTGTTTACATTTTTTTTGGTTTGTTTTGGGAAAGAATTGGTAGGTGTCTAATTACTGTTTACTTCATTATTATATTGCAGTAAAAGTTTTAAAACCACCACCACCAAAAAAAAAAAAAAAAAAAGAGTTTTCAATATGGGTTAATTCAGTTTTCACTACCATTGACAAAGACTTCCAATTTTTCCAAGTCTTTGCCAACACTTGTTATTACTTGAAATTACTTTTTAATTTTAGTAATTCTGGTGGATGCATGATGGTATCACACTGTAGGTAGTTTGATTTTCATTTTTTCTGATGACTAATGTTATTTACTGTGCATATGTTGACTTGCCATTTTGGTATTTTCATAAATGCCTGTTCAAGTTTTCTGCCAATTCTTTTTTATTTAAATTCAGTTTGCTAACATGATAGCATGTTAGGATAGCATCCAGTGCTCATCCCATCAAGTGCCCTCTTTTGCGCCTGTCACCCAGTCACCCCATGCCCCCACCCACCTCTCCTTCTGCAACCCTTTGTTTCCCAGAGTTAGGGGTCTCTCATGGTTTGTCTTCCTCTCTAATTTTTCCCCAGTCGGTTTCCCTCCTTTCCCATATAGTCCCTTTCACTATTTCTTATATTCCAAATATGAGTGAAACCATATGATGATTGTCTTTCTCAGATTGACTTATTTCACTCATCATGACACCTTCCAGTTCCATCCATGTCAAAGCAAATGGTAGGTATTCATCCTTTCTGATGGCTGATTAGTATTCCAGATATATATATATCACATCTTCATCTGTTCAACATCATGGCTCCTTCCACAAAGTTTTCTGCTGAATTTTAAGCTGAGTTGCCTTGTGTTGTGAATCTCTGCTTTCATTTTGTTGCTTATCTTATTGCTATCTTGATTTTTATGAAATGTAGTTTACCAGTCTTTTCTTTTATGGTTAGTTCTTTTCATATCCTATTTAAGGAAACTTTATATTTGTGAAGATATGTTCCTATGTTTTTCTTCTAGAACTTTTAGTATTTTATCATATGTCTTTAAGTGTATCATGCCTTCTGAGTTAATTTTTAATGTGTAGTATAAAAAGGAGATCTAGTATCATTTTTTTTTCTGTATAATAATCCAGCTATTCCTGCACCATTTATAAAACAACTCTTTCCTTACTGAACTGTAGTGGCTTCTTCTTGTAAATTAAGAACATGTATTTGTATTGGTATTTTCCAACACTATTCCATTCCATTAGTGTATTGTAATAATCTCATAGCAATATCATACTGGCTTTACTACTGTAATTTCACAGTAAGTTTGGTAGCATGATTCTCCAACTTGTTACTCAAGATTTTATCTATTATTCTTGACTATTTCCATAATTATTTTAGTGTAAGCTTGGCAATTTCATAAATAAATAGACAGATAAATATGAAATTTAAAAGCAAAATAAATTAACAAGATAAAACAAAATTCAACTTGGATTTTATTTTTTAAATATTTTATTTATTCATGAGAGACACAGAGTGAGGCAGAGACATAGGCAGAGGGAGAAACCGACTCCCTGCAGGGAGCCCGATGGTCATGACCTGAGCCAAAGGCAGACACTCAACCACTGAGCTACCCAGGTGCCCCTCAACTTGGATTTTAAATGGAATTGCATAATCTGTATCTGTAGATCAGCTTTGGGAAAATTGATATCTTAACATTACAGAGCCTTCCAATCCATTGGAATGTTATACTTCTCAATTTATTTAGGTTCTCTTAAAAAGTATTCATCTTTTGTAGTTTTAAATGCAGAAGTATTGCATTTTTTTAGATTTATTCTTAACTATAGAATTATGCTAAAGGATTATTACTTTTTACTATTGTAAATGTTTATGTTTTCCTTTTCTATTTTTTCTTTTATATGTAAATACAATTAGATTTTGTACATCAATATTCTAGTCTATGATCTTGCTCTACTCATTATTCCTAGTAACCTGTTTAAAGATTCATTTTGATTTTTAAAATACAAAATCATTACTCTTCCTTTCCAATCTTTCTAATTTTTATATCTCATTTTTTTTCCTCATTGTGCTGGTTAGGACTTCCAATACATTTTTGAGTAAATGTGGTGATAGTAGAAAACTTAGTAATGTTCCACAAAAACTTGAAAAATTATGTATTCTACAGTTGTTGGTATAAATTAGATTAAGTTGGTTAAAATATGCTATGCAAATTTTTATGTTTACTGACTTTTATATCTGCTTATTTATTTTGTGCGAGAGAGCTATATTATTAAACTCTAACTATAATGGAAGATTTGCCTATTTCTCTTTTTTATCTACCTTTTTTTTCTTCATCAGATGAAAAAATAAATACATAAGGATGGGGTGTCAGGCTGAGATTAAGCCTTTACAGCTTCACCTCTTGGGCTTCAGTGGTCTATTGATCTAAGATAGGAGAAAGGCATCAGGAATTGAAGTCTTTATTTTGCAATATGCTCAGATACCAGCACACTTATACCAGCAACATTTCTCTAAACAGGGGAATGTTAGTATTGTTTCTAGAATATTTTAAAAATATCTGATGAGGCATTTGACTGAATGTCAAAATATATTCATCTTTGAAAAATAATAGAGGGGAGAAGCATTAGTGTTATCTGTTAGGAAGTGATTGCCAGTAGTCAGTCAAAAAAATGATACTATTTAGTCTGTGATGGTGGCAGTGAAGAAAGAAAGAAATAGTTTTAGTATAATTTGGATATGGCAGAGAGAGCATTTTATAATGCATATAAAGTAAAGGCCAAATGGGTGAGAACATTTAGAAATAAGAAATGAGTCCTTATTTGAGGCATGAACTTTAAGAATTTAGGTTCTTTTTCAGTTTACTCTGATCTTCTCTTTGCTTTTAAAACCCCACTAAGGGAACAACAAACAATCTTAAGGACATCTGCATAAGTTTGGAAAGTTAATTCAAAATTTATTATTTCAGTGTATTCAATATAATTATACCACAAATCTTTTGATATCCAATTATGTGAATGACACGTAATAGGACTATTTTTGACAATATTAGCCACTAAAATTTTTTTAGGTGCACTAATAAATGAAAGTTGATTATTTATACTGTGATATACACTGATACTCGCAACACTAACAAAAGCACTTCCAGATTTAAATTACATTACTTTTAAATTTTTAAATCTTTCATTCAAATGAGGATCTTGTTTACATTATGAAATAATGCTGATTTGAAAATGTGCTTAATTACTTAGGACTTCAAACCAAGTACTGAAGAGTTGATAATGATGCACAAAGTTAATTAGAAAACATATCATTAAAGGTCAGGTTAGAAAGTAAAGCTTTAACATTTTAATATTTAGATGAAAGATGTGGAAGCACAGAGTAATGATTTATTTGAACTAAGATATGAATGAATGGATTTGCCCTATCATCAGGCATCAGGATGGATATCAATAATTGTAATGTTTAATACTGGTTGTGGTTAAAGATAGAGGCTGAATAGTTGCTTTGACTAGTCCCTCAAATACCTGTTTTCAAAATCTTTTAACCACTAACATTCTTAATATATGCCATTTTTATCTGAATCCATGATGTACTATTCCATTAAACGGCTTGAAATGACAAATGTAAGTGCTATCTGACTAGTTAAAATGAATCCTAATACGTACATTTTTTTAAATAAGTGATCTCAGTAGCATGAGCATCATGTATTAAACATGTTCCCTATTCAAAATGTCCATCATGCCAAGATGTTAATGAGTAGTTTTTGTCTTTTTATAGAATGTATTGATTCAAGGCACTTTTAGAATGATTTTTCTTAATCCTCCTTTCAAATATGCTAGTTAACATAACTTACTCTACCCTGACATCCACTTATCCAGAAGGAAGTCATATCAAGGCTGAGTGACCATTCATTTATTTCATAAACATTTGTTGAGCATCCACCATGTTGAAAAAAAGGATAAGTTATGACCCTGTTTTAAGGAACTCCAGGTCAAATGAAGAGTCGAGTAAAAAGGGGGAAAAACAGTCATGATGAAAGTGACAAGTATACAAACAGAGATAAAATGAAATGAAAGCCCAAAAGAAGGAGTTTGGAGGACTTAGCAGAGATATCCTAGAACAGGAGATATTTGAGTTGTATCTTGAAGGAGGAAAATACATTTGGCAAGCCAACAAATTAAGGAAAAGCATTTTTGACAGAATAATCGACTTGATAATGGATATATGTGGTTTGAATGCTTACTATGAGGCTAGATTAAAAAGTGACCTTTCTTCCTCATGGGAATCTTTTAATTACCATTAATATTTCCACACTCCAGATTAAGAAATTGAGTCTCAGAACCGTCTTTTAGCTAGCAAAGGATAGAGCTGGGATTCAGACTCAGCTGGTCTATGTCTAAACTCCATACCCTTCATTGCCATGTGCCACTTAGATGACACTAGAAAAGATGGAGATGGAGAGTGAAAGCACTTAAGAGGCTTTGGTAATGAAGTTTTAAGGTCCCCAAGGCCAATTTTAAACACCAGAGATCACAATTCCAAGTGTGCCCTATGCCAAAAGTACAAATACCTTTTATGTGCGTGTATTTTTTAATGGCCAGGTGATTCAGAACTTAAACTTATGGATTTATTCTACTGACAAAAAATGGAGTGCCTGGACCAAAAACTATAGTCTTCTCCAAAATTTTCCAAACTGACCTTCTTCCTCTTTATCTTATTATAATAGCCTTGGAAAGAAATAATCATAAATATGCCTCTGGTGGTCTTTTTACCTCTTAAAATATATGTAGCTTTTTCTTTTTTTCTTAAGAGAAAAGATTGTTTAGGATTCTTAGCAACTCTTTCTCACCTTTAATAGTGTATATTTAACTAGTGTTTGCTTATAACCAAGTCTACCTGGGTTTTTGTTGTTGTTGTTGTTGTTTTGTTTTTTTGTTTTACTCTGAGAGAAGTTTTGGAGATAAGTCCTGAAAAACTAATAATGGTCCTGAGGCAGGACGGTGCATCCAAAATAACATTCCAGCTGGCTTGGTGTTTGTTTGTTTTACAGGAATGTTCTGCTTTAGAAATGCCCGCTATATAACCCCTAATTTGAATATATATTTAGGACAGTAGTTGGTACTGTCACATAATAATTGACTGCAAACTTTACTCATGAAGAGGTGTTTCTAAGCCAAGCACGAAAACTGTCAAGGGGTAGAGGGAAAACTAAATGCAAAGCAGCAGTACAAGGGCAGTTGATGACACTCACCTAATTAAAATCCTTTCTACTTATTCTTCCTTGTCAACAGGAGAGTAAATATAGATGATAATAAAGAAAAATTGGATTTAGTGCTCATATCACCTGTGATCATTGCTAAGGATCTCCTAAATTTCTTTTCATGTGGTACCATGGGATGAAAACAATTACAACTGTCCCGGGTTGGAAATTTCTCCTCCAGTTTAAACCCCATTCAAACACTCATAAGGACTGTTTACCGTAGCTCCTGCATAATCCACTCATAATATTATCTATAGCTTTTTCTTCTTTACCTAAATTAGAGCCCCTAAGTTATAGATGTATATGTTTGTGGCAGGCAGCCTCTCAGATGGCCCCTAGTAATGGTTCCAAACTCAAGGTTCTCATGCCCTCATACCATTCCCTCCCTTTGTATTTGAGCTGAGTTAACTGACTGCCAGTGAATATGATACAACAGAAGTATTTAGATGTTACTTTTGAGATTAAATTACAAAAAGAATGTGGCTTTCATTTTGAGTATACTTACTCATTCCCTAATTCTAAAGGAAGGAAGCCAGCTGCCATCTTGTGAACTGCCCTATATTCATTTGATAGGGCCACCAATAACAAAATATCATAGAACAGCTGGTTTAAAGAACAGAAATTGGTTTTCTCACAAGTCCAAGATCAGGGTGTCAGCAGGGTTGGATTCCCTTGAGGCCTTTCTCTTGCTATGTCATTACATGGTTGTCTCCTGGTGTCTCTTTTTGTGTTCAAAGTTCCTTTTCTTATAAGGACATCAGTCAGATTGATTTAGGGCTTATCCCAATAGTCCAATTTTAACTTAATCACCTTTTTAAAGATGTTGTTTCCAAATACAGTCACATTCTGAGATAATGTGGGTTAGGGTTTGAGCATATGAATTTGATCGAGGACACAATCTATATGGCAAGGAACTGAGGGAGATCTCAGCCCAACAATCTGTGAAGAACTGAATAGTGCCAACAGTCATGTGAATGAGCTTGAATGTGAATCTTCCCCAAGGAGAGCCTTCAGATGAAATCATAGTCTTGGCCAACGGCCTGATTGTAGTAGCCTCCTAAGTAAAGTTGAGTCAGAGGCACCAAGGTGTGCTGCAACCACTGACATGAATGACCAGCAAAAACTGTGAGATAATAAATGTCTATGTTTTCAGGCAAGTTGTTATACAGCAAGAGATAACTAAAGACAGTGTCTAAACTATCACATGAAAATTTTTTTGTTTGATGGATCTATTTTAGAGCAGAAGGAAGTCATTTTTAAGAAGTCAGGACCAGTGTGTATGGTCAGTGCCATGCCCAATCACCTAGGCTCCCAATCAAATCTTAAGCACTCATCCCCAGCTACTGAGAATGTTGGTTACTGATAGCATACAGTTGCACCCTCTCAAAAATTACATTCACTTGAATGGCAGTTTTTCTGATGATTCAAATCCTGTTTGTCTTCATAGAGATTTTGACTTTCCAGAGTTTCCCAAAGGGTCCTCATAAATAGGACTACATCTAAGGAAAATATGGTCATAAGTTGAATCTCCTCTTTTCTTGGTGCTCTATACCCCCACTTGGGATTCAATTCCTTGCTTATCCTTCAGCATGTATCTAAGAGTTGGGGGAAAAGGCAGAAAAGCTACTTCTAGGAGAGATGACTATTATCTCTTGCTCTACCTAGGATAAAATACCCAGACTTCTTTATTTTTTTTTAATTTTTAAATTTTTATTTATTTATGATAGAGAGAGAGAGAGAGAGAGAGAGGCAGAGACACAGGCAGAGGAAGAAGCAGGCTCCATGCACCGGGAGCCCGATGTGGGATTCGATCCTGAGTCTCCAGGATCATGCCCTGGGCCAAAGGCAGGCGCCAAACAGCTGCCAGGGATCCCCCCAGACTTCTTTATAGTAAACTCAGGAATTTCTCTGCTTGGAGCTTTGAAGAGTGTTTCACCTGCCTTGTGGAGAGCTTTAGAGAACAGCAAGATAATGGGGTGCTTTTCTTGATCATCCCTTGTGAGCACATTTTTCAAAACAGGTAAAAGCAATTGAAACTGGATCACTGGCATCCATCTCAATGATGACCACCTTAATTTGGATTCTCCTACCCTAAAGTAAAATAACAATAACAATAAAATAAAACAACAAAACTTCAAAAACAATTTTAAAAAATCAACGCATTATCTTTTATTTGACTGGAAAGAAACAGACTTTTTTCAAAAAGTGCCATAAGAAATTGAGAAGTGAAGTCGTGTTATCTATGTTGTCAGAAAAGCTGGACCCTTTGAAATCCACAATTACTTTTATTCATGAGTTCTATGTTCATGACTGTAAATACTCCACAGTCTCCCTATTAGAAATGTCAAGGTAGTGTTCACATATTAGAGCTGAATTGCCAACACTTAGCTGCATCAGTGATCTGTAATCAAACCAGGAAAACTGATTTTTAATAACATGATCACCTAATAGTGTAATAGATTGATATTGTCTGAGAAGGTCATCAAAGAGTGCTAAATACTTCGGTGCTAATTTAGGGGATCTGCTGGAATGTTGATAAAAGCACTCAAAATAACTAGGTATTTGGATAAGAAAAAAGAGTATGTTTAATATATGTACAACACAAAACAAAATGCAATGCAACTCTGAAACTCCTCTCTTTTATTCATATTTTTTAAAAAAATATTTTTATTTATTTTTATTTTTTTAAAGATTGTATTTATTTATTCATGATAGACATAGAGAGAGAGAGAGGCAGAGACACAGGCAGAGGGAGAATCAGGCTCCATGCTGGGAGCCCGACGTGGGACTGGATCCTGGGACTCCAGGATCACACCCTGGGCCGAAGGCGGCGCTAAACCACTGAGCCACCCAGGGATCCCCTAAAAATTTTTAAAAAGATTTTATTTATTTATTCATGAAAGTCACACACAGAGAGAGAAAGAGAGAGAGAGAAGCAGAGACACAGGCAGAGGGAGAAGCAGGCTCCACACAGGGAGCCTGATGTGGGACTCAATCCCGGGACTCCAGGATCACACCCTAGGCCAAAGGCAAACACTCAACCGCTGAGCCACCCAGGGATCCCCTTTAATTCATATTTTAGATGCTTATAACATTTATCTTAACTGATCTACAAATGGGTTTCAAACTCTGTGTAGTCACCAACTTTCTGTGCAGTTTTTATTAAGTCAAAATGAATTATAAGCAATCTGAAAGTCTTCTTTATTTCTTACTAGAAAGTTATTTATTAAGTACCTAGGTAATTCATGGCATAATTTAACTGAATACATTTTTTGGAATTAAGTTTGAAGCTGGGGGTGATATTAATGATCATGTGGTATGTGTGTGTGGGAGGGGTGGTGACTGATGAGAGGCAAAGATGAAATTATTTATCAGTATAAAAATCACTGAATAGAGGATGATCTTTTTAACTCTGCCATAAACTAGCTATATAACTTCACTTCTTTGTATCTTTGCCTTTTATTTGTAAATTGAAGTAATTGGAAAAATTTCAAGTCATTCCTGTTTTAATATTCTATATTTTCTGTTTTAGACAAAATAATGATAAGTTGATTAAATATTTTGTTAATTTAACTAGGGCATGGGTTCAGATAGACAAATCATGGGCAACGTGATAGAATTTAAAGACCACATACTCAGGGATCCCTGGGTGGCGCAGCGGTTTAGCGCCTGCCTTTGGCCCAGGGCGCGATCCTGGAGACCCGGGATCGAATCCCACGTCGGGCTCCCGGTGCATGGAGCCTGCTTCTCCCTCTGCCTACGTCTCTGCCTCTCCCTCTCTCTCTCTGTGTGACTATCATAAATAAATTTAAAAAAAATTAAAAAAAAAAAAGACCACATACTCAGTTGTCAAATAAATTCCACTTTATATGTTAAGAAAACTGATACTAAAACAATCTTGTGTTGGTTCAACTTGTAGTTTAAATAATGAGTAGATGTAACACATTATATTGGGAAAGTTTCCATGGAATTATTTAGATGGTATATCCTCAGATATCCCTTGTGTTTATAATCTTTTAAGACAAGGATCATAAATCTACCCAAGAATTATCCCTGAATATAGCAGCAGTCTATTGGATTTTTTTCTTGGCTCTCATAACCATGCAAATACACACTAAAACCTATTAAATTTATGTAGAAAGTCAGGGACTGGACATATTTCCTCTTAGGCCAGAGTGCAGGTTTACATTTTAAATAGAAGTTAGAAGAAAGCTTCCTGATGCTCAAGAAAAGGACAGAGTGGACAATCAGACTAAAAGTAAGAAATGCATTACAAATTATTCACTATATTAAATATGGGTGGTAGAAATATAGTCTTAAGTTATGTTTTTCCCTCAACTCTAAATCAAAGTGTATCCAATGAATTAGATAGATTTGTACTAACTGATGCTCAGTTTAGCAAAACAGTCCTCTGAAATGGATTTCTCAGGCAAAGGGACTTAGGGTTCAAAGCTACATTAAAAAGTCAGAGAAAAAAATTAAAAAGCAACATAGCCATCTCTTCTGCCTCTGGTAGGAAAGCAGATATTTTAAGGCTAAAAATGATTAATCTTGATATATTAAATGCAGTTTTAAATGTTCAATTTATTTCAAGAAATTTTGAGCAATGTGCTGTACTATGCAAGATGCTGCACTGTGGGAAACAGAAAGAATGAAATAGCATTCTGACAAGTTGCTCGCAATATTGTAGGATAAATTACACAAATGTTAAGAACCATAATGCAAGACAATGTGTTCTCAAAGCTCTAATACAGGCAAGAACCCAGGAAACTCAGGTAATAGATGTTATTTCAATTTCAGCAAAAGCCTCTTCATCTTTTAGTTGAAAACACTAGATGGAATAAGTAACATTTGCTCAGCATCAAAGTGATATTATAAAGTTCTTACACTGTGCCCTGGGATACATGTACGAGAACATTTATAGCAGCTTTGCTTGTAACTCCAAGCTGGAACAGCCCGGATACGTATTGTCAGGAAGAGATATAAATACCTTGTGAACTATTACATAATAGAATACTTGATATCATTAGAAACGTATAAATCACAGCTACACATGTGAACACAGGTGAATATTAGAAATGAAATTTGCATAAAAGTTGCAAAAAACCTATATGGCACAGTACTATTTTTTTTTTTTTTATAAAGTCCAAGAGCAAGAGAAAAGCTAAAAAATGTATTCATTAGAAGTACATACTGAGGGTCAGCCAGGGTGGCTCAGGGGTTTAGTGCCGCCTTCAGCCCGGCGGGGCCTGATCCTGGAGACCCTGGATCAAGTCCCACGTCAGGCTCCCTGCACGGAGCCTGCTTCTCCCTCTGCCTGTGTCTCTGCCTCTCTCTCTTTCTCTCTCTCCCTCTCGGTGTCTCTCATGAATAAATAAATAAAATCTTTTTAAAAAAAAAAGTACATACTGATGTTAGTAGGTAAAACACAAAGAAACCCAAGAGAAAGTTTAAAATATGTGATCCAGGAGTGTGAGTACTTCTGATGAAGAAATAACAGGATAGGATAAGGGGTGAAATAAATGAAAGCCTGGGTCATAGTGTGTTCTCCCGCAAGTGTTTATAAATATTACACAATATTCTAACAGAATATGGAGGTGTGGAGATGTCTGAGACCAGTAAAATACTGGTATTTTTAAAAATATGAACTGCTTTGGAAGCCTGAATGTTGGTGGCCCATCTTCATCTTCTATGATAGTCACACATATGTCCGGCTACTAGTTTGTTTTCATGAATTTTCTGGTTCTCGTTGCATCTTTCATTTTGGCAAATCAAGCCTTTCCTTAGTTCAGGTATTGTTTCTGCCTTTTCCTCTGCTTGTGACACTTACTCTCCACCCAGTCTATCCTCCACTCTCCTCAGCTAGAAAATTCTGCTCATGAAGACCATTCAAATAGCAGTGCAGCTTCCTTCCTGCCCCAAGTCTTGGTGAGTCCCCCATGCCATGCTAGTACTAGCATGTAGGAATCTTCCATGGCACTGACTCCAGATAAGCTTGTACCTTCTTTTGAACAATTATTAAATTATTTCTGTCAGTAGTCATTAAATTAAATGGACAATGGCCATGGAATTTTTGGACACTATTTTGTTTCCTGTGTCTAACATGTGCTGGATGAAATGAATTTATTAATTTTTTATTCTTCATTTGTGCATGCTCTCTCTCTCTCTGTCTTCCAATTCCAATTGCAAATAGATTCTCTTAAGACTGTTTTAAGGTTCTTTTTTTTTTTAAGATTTTATTTACTTATTCATGATAGACACACACACAAAGAGAGGCAGAGACACAGGCAGAGGGAGGAGCAGGCTCCATGCAGGGAGTCCTACATGGGACTCGATTTTGGGACCCCAGGATCATGCCCTGGGAGGAAGGCAGGTGCTTAAACCGCTGAGCCACCCAGGCTGCCCTGGTTTCTTTTTTTTTTTTTAAGAATTTATTTATTTATTTATTTATTTATTTATTTATTTATTTATTTATTATTTATTCATGAAAGGGAAAATCAGGCTCCCCATTGAGCAGGGAACCTGATGTGGGACTCGATCTCAGTACCCTGGGATCATGACCTACCTGAGCTGAAGGCAGACTAACTGACTGAGACAACCAAGCCCCATCCCTTTTCCCCCTCTTATTTCTTTTTTGTTTTCACTTCTTTTCAAGGAGTCAATGTTATCATATAGGTTTTTTTAAGTCTTTATTTAAATTCCTATTAGTTAACATACAGTGTAATATTAGTTTCAGTACAATATAGTGATTCATAATCACCCTGTGCACGTCACAACATCTGCACTCCTAAATCCCCATCACCTATTTAACCCATGCCCCCATCAGTTTTTCTCCATAGACAAGAGTCTGTTTCTTGATTTGTCTCTCTGTTTTCTCTTTGCTCATTTGTTTTGTTTCGTACGTGCCACATATGAGTGAAATCATATGGCATTTGTCTTTTCCTGGCTAACTTATTTCATTTAGATAATACTCTCTAGCTCCATCTAAGTCATTTCAAATGATAAAATTTCATTCTTTTTTGTGGCTAATGTTCCATTTAATATATAAAAACATATGTAAACATATACATCAACCCTTCTTTATTCATTCATTAGTCAATGGACATTTGGGCTGTTTCTATAATTTGACCATTGTAGATAATGTTTCTATAAATATCAGGGTGCATGTATTCCTTTGAATTAGTATTTTTGTATTCCTTGTATAAATACCTAGTATTGCAATTGCTGGATTATAGGCTAGTTCTATTTTTAACTTTTTAAGGAAACTCCATACTGTTTTCCAGAGAAGCTGCACCAGTTTGCATTCCCACCAGTTGTGCAAGAAGGTTCTCCATTCTTCACATTTTCATCACACTTGTAGTTTTTTGTGTTGCTGGCTTTAGCCATTCTGACAGGTATGAGGTGATATCTCATTGTAGTTTTGATTTGTATCTCCTTGATGATCAGTGATGTTAAACATTTTTTCATGTGTCTGTTGACCACCTGTATGTTTTTTTTTTTTTTTTTTTGGAAAAAATATCTATTCATGTCTTCTGCAATTTTTAAAATTGGATTATTTTTTGAGTGTTGAGTTTTACAAGTTCCTTATATATTTTGAATACTGACACTTTATCAGATACGCCAATTGAAAATATCTTTTCCCATTCCAAAGGTTGCCTTTTTATTGTGTTGATTGTTTCCTTCATTGTACAGGAGATTTTTATTATTATTTTTATTTTTTAAAAGATTTTTTAATTTATTCATGATAGAGAGAGAGAGAGAGAGAGAGGCAGAGACACAGGCCGAGGGAGAAGCAGGCTCCATGCAAGGAGCCCAATGCGGGACTCGATCCCAGGACTCCAGGATCACGCCCTGGGCTGAAGGCAGGTACTAAACTGCTGAGCCACCCAGGAATCCCCAGGAGATTTTTATTTTGATAAAGTTCCAGTAGTTTATTTTTACTTTTGTTTTCCTTTTTGCTTTTCTCCCCTCAGGAGACATATCTAGAAAAATGTTGCCATGACCAGTGTCAAAGAAGTTACTATCTGTGTTCTCTAGGATTTTTGTGTATGAGGTAAGAAAGTGGCCCAGTTCCATTCTTTTGCATGTGGCTGTCCAGTTTTCCCAATACCATTTATTAAAGAGACTGTCTTTTGTCAATTGGATAGTCTTTCCTCCTTTGTCAAAGACTAATTGACCATATAGTTTGGGTTTATTTCCAGGTTTTCTATTCTGTTCCATTGATCTCTGTGTCTGTTTTTGTGCCAGTATCATACTGTCTTGATGACTACAGCTTTTTAATATAACTTGAAGTCTGTAATTGTGATGCCTCCACCTTTGTTTTTCTTTTTTTTCAAGGTTGCTTTAGCTATTCAGGGTCTTTTGAAGTTCTATACAAATTTTAGAATTGTTTGTTCTAGCCCTGTGAAAAATGCTGTTGGTATTTTGTTAGAGACTGTATTGAATGTATAGATTACTTTGGGTAGTATAGACATCTTAATAATATTTGTTTTTCCTATTCATGAACATGGAATATCTTTCCATTTCTTTGTGTTATCTTCAATTTGTTTCATCTGTGTTTTATAGTTTTTAGAGTACAGGTCCCTCACCTCTTGATTATGTCTTACTGTTTTTGGTGCAATTATAAATGGGGTTAATTCCTTAATTTATCTTTCTGCTGCTTCATTATTGCTGTATGGAAATACAACATATTTCTCTATGTTGATTTTGTATCCTGCAACTTTGCTGAATTCATTTATCAGTTCTGGCAGTTTTTTGGTGAAGTGTTTGGTTTTTCTATATGGAGAATTATATCATCTGCAAATAGTGAAAGTTTTACTTCCTCCTCCTGATTTGAATGCCTTTATTTCTGTGTTGGTCTGATTACTGTGGCTAGGACTTCTAGTACTATGTTAAATAACAACAGTGAGAGTGGACATCCCTATCTTATTCCTGACTAAAGGGGAAAAACTGAGTTTTTCCCCACTGAGGTTGATATTACCTGCAGGTTTTTCATATATGGCCTTTTATAATCAGAAAGGGGACAATCCAATAAGAATATATAATAATTGTAAATATTTATGTGCCCAACATGGGAGCACTTAAATATATAAAATAATTAATAACAAACAGAAAGGAACTAATTCATAACACAATAATAGTAGGGGACTTTAACATCCCACTTACATCTAGGAACAGATCATCTAAACAGAAAATAAACAAACAATGTTTTGGGATGACACACTAGAGCAGATAGACTTAACAGATGTATTCAGAATAGTCGATCCTAAAAAAACAGAATACACATTCTTTTCAAGTATACATGGGATATTCAGAGAAGATCACATATTAGGTCACAAAACAGGCCTTAACAAATACAAAAAGATTGAAATCATATCACATACTTTTTCTGACCATACTATGGAACTGGAAGCCAACCACAAGAAAAAATTTAGGAAGACACAAATACATAGAGTTTAAATAACATGCTACTAAACAATGAATGGGTGAGCCAAGAAATCAAAGAAAAAAGTTTTTTTAAATGCATAGTAAAAAATGCAAATGAAAACACAATGGTCCAAACCTTTGGATATAGCAAAAGTGATTTTAAGAGGGAAGTATATAGTAATACAGGCCTACCTTAAGAGTCAAGAAAAACCTCTAATAAACAACCTAACCTTATATGTAATGGAACTAGAAAAAGAACAACAAATGATGCCAAAAGCCAACAGAGGGAAGGATATAATAGATAATAGAGCAGAAATAAATGATGTAGAAATGAAAAAATAATAAAACAGATCAATGAGACCAGGCACTAGTTCTTTGAGAAAATTAATAAAATTTGTAAACCTGTAGCCAGACTTACCAAAAGAAAAGTGAAAGGATCCAAATAAATATAATCACAAATGAAAGAGGAGAAATAACAACCAACACCACAGAAATACAAACAATTATAGGAGAATATTATGAAAAACTATATGCCAACAAATTGAACCACTTGGAAGAAATGGATAAATTCCTACAAACATATAAACTACTAAAACTTAAACAGGAAGAAATTGAAAACTTGAACAGACATAACCATCAAATAAATTGAATCAGTAATCAAAAAACTCCTGACAAATGTGCAAGGCTTCACAGGTGAATTCTACTAAGCATTTAAAGAAAAGCTAATGCCTTTTCTTCTCAAACTACTTCAAAAAAATAGAAAAGGAAGAAAAACGTCCAAATTCATTCTATGAGGCCAGCATTACCTGGATACTAAAACCAGATAAAGGCTCTTTTAAAAAGGAGGACTACAGGCCAATATCCCTGATGTACATGGATGCAAAAATTTTCAATTAAATACTAGCAAACTAGATCCAACAATACATTTTTTTAAAAAAATCATTCACTGATCAAGTGGGATTTATTCCTGGGTTGCATGGGTGATTCAATATCAGCAAAGCAATCAGTGTGGTATACCTCATTAATAAAAGAAAGGATAAGAACCACAATATAATTTCAATAGATGTGGGAAAAGCATTTGACAAAGTAACAACATCCATTCATGATAAAAATCCTCAAGAAAGTAGAGGTAGAAGGAAGTTACCTCAATATAGTTTTTAAATTATTATTGTTATTCCTTCATATTGGCTCTTATAACTATATTATCTATTTAGGTTTTCATTACCTTTTTATTTTTTATTTATGATTAAAGAAGAAGGCTTACACTTGCCTGGCTCCAAAAGTTGAGACTCAGTCATTCAAAATGAACCAGTCTGGGGGAGATAGTTTTCTCTCTACAACAAGGAAAGGAAAAATAAAAGTGAGACACTTTTCTGCCTCTGCAATGTGACTCATGGGCCAAAAATATTTATAGCTACTGTTCTATGCATCTCAATTCAAATGTCCTTGTGAATTCAGCCTCAGTCATGAGTAGAAAGAATGAATTTTAGAAGTCTTCTTTTTAATCATAAATTATATGGTTTCTCAAGTAACTTATGATTTTTGAGTGTGGGTAAAACATTTGGGATATTTTTAGTAAAGATTTTAATTTTGAAATATTCCAACTCACAGACAGTACTTTTCTAAATGTTCCTTATTTCCCAATTTCTTCTGATACTGGAGGAGCATATTTTTACTTTTTTTAAAAGTGTTTTAACCAGTAACTCAGTAAATATTTTTCCCTAGAGAAGAGGCAGAATTTTGGTCCTAATAATGTGAGTTATTATAGACTGCATATGATACCAATTCATGCCAGGAATAAAATACCATCACTTTCTTTAAATAAACCATGAATGCTTTAATATTTCAGCTTATCAATAGTAAAACACTCTGAAAATCAACAAAGGAGGCACCTGGGTGATCAATTAAGTCAGTTAAGTCAGTCAGTTAAGCCTCTGACTCTTGGTTTTGGCTCAGGTCATGACCTCACAGTTGTGTTATTGAGCCCCCAAACCGGCTCCATGCTCAGTGTGGTGTCTGCCTAGGATTCTCTCCTCCTCTCTCTATGCTCATCCACCCTGTGCACTCTCTGTCTCTCTCTCTCTCTAACATAATAAGTAAATCTTTTTTAAAAATCAACAAAGGCCACTAATTAGAGATGTCAACTGATTTAAAGTTTAAGGAATACTTCTTTGGAAACAAAAAACGAAAATGTGCAACAAAAAACATATGGATTTGATTTCCTAATATTCTATTTAGTTCAGCACACGAATCACATTTGTACATTCAAGCTGTTCTTTTCTTTGTTCTTTTGATGCTTTGACTTTCAATTAACAATACATAAGTATTGCTGTATCTGCATATTAAGTAGGTCTACTATAGCTTTCTCCCAATGATATTTATAAAAGTAAAAGATAAGACAGCAAATATTTATTGAGATAGAAAGAGGGAGAAAGACTGAAAGCCAGTGTGTCCTTACCCTAGGAATAAAAACATCCCTTAAAATCTTCACAGACCTAGAAATGGATAAAGCTGGCTATAATTACATGTATTGTGAAGATTCTCTATGATTACATTGTAATACTTCAGTGTCCACCTAAGTGTCCTCTGTGTCAAAGACCTTATATTGTTTATCTTTGTAACTCAAGGCCTGACATGGCATCTAGTACACATAAAAATCTTGATAAATGTTTCTTTTTAAAAATATTTTATTTATTTATTCATGAGAGACACAGACTGAGAGAGAGAGAGAGGCAGAGACACAGGCAGAGGGGGAAGCAGGCTCCATGCAGGGCGCCCAATATGGGACGCGATTCCGGGACCCCAAGGTCACACCCTGGGTCCAAGTCAGGCACTAAACTAAACCGCTGAGCCACCCAGGGATCCCCATTGATAAATGTTTCTGATATCCCTCTAGTTTCTAATTTGACTTAGAAATTCCAAGATGACCTCCAAGATTCCTGTCTCCTGCTGTACTGCTCTGTGTATTATCCTTGCCCCTTAAGTATAGGTAGCACTTGTGAATATGAGAGGACAGTCGCATCTGGGATTTCATTACATTATGTAAGATCCTGCTCTGACAAGCTTAAAGAGATTCTGCAGTTGGACTTTAATTAGGAAGAAGGTTGCCATGTTGTAAAAGGCCCACATGTAGAGGACTTGGGCATTGCTTCTAGAAACTGAGAACCACCAGCAGCCAGCAAGAAAATGAAGGTCTCTATTGTACAACTTTAAGGATTTGAATTCTGCCAACAACCTGAATAAGCTTGGGAAAAGACCCCACACTACAGATAAAAACACATTTTAGCTTACACTTTAATTTTAGCCTCGTAAGATCCTGAGCAGAGAACCCAGCTATGCCCTCCTTGACTTCTGACCAATGGAAACTGAGATAATAAATATATATTCTTTTCAGCTGCTAAGTTTATGGTAATAAATATGTTACACAGCAATACAAAAAGAATATAAAGTTTTTTGAGTAAGGTGTGTTCCTTAAAGTGTATTGAATGGCTTGTGCATAGTGAAAATGACTAATGAGTATTTACATCAAATATTCTGATTCCTTAGTTACTGAGTGTGATTTGCTATAAAGTAGGATGGTTCATACTAAGAGCAATAAAGGGTTAGGAAAATGATAGAGTTGTCCATATTGAGTAAGCCCAAACTGTCCATGTATGAATCATACCCTGGAAGATCATGGTTCAATGAATATTAATAATAAAATAGGATAGAAATATAGAAGAAAGTAACAGATTAAATTTATGACTAAATTAATTTATATTAAAATATAATACTACAGCATTTACTAAATAAAGAAAAGAACCCTTGTTGACTTTAAAATTCTCTTAATTAAAGTATGTTGAAATTAACATTTGGAATAATGTTAAAAATAACAATTAAATGGGATTGTTTTGGAAAATAGCATAGTTCAATGCCAGGCCCATCAGAGCCACCCAAAAAATTGTAGCTTCTAATAATGTTTCATCATATATCTTAATGTAACAATACATCCTGATCCTTTGTTGTTTTCTGAAAGTGTGGATGCCATATCCAAAGGTTAAATTATTTCATAAGTATCAGAAAATTATTCTATCTAGTTCTGCTCTTTGTTAAACAACTTACAGTATTAAATTAAAACACTTTGTTTCTGAAGTAAGTTTAATATTGATATTATTTGCATGGAAAAGATTTGATTCTAGCTTTAAGCATCTGAATAATGAATAACACTTTTCTGATACAAAGTGATATGATTCCACACTAATGTAATAGGTCTACACTTCCACTGAGCAGTTTGTTGAATTCGCTGTATTTAAACTTAAAATGGATAACATGAAAATAAGAATAATCTAATGCAAATAAATGAATCAAAGAGTTTGTTTTAATTGCCTTGGGTTGTTATAAGCAATAATTATACCTTAAAATTTGCCTCATTTATAATCCCCAAAAAGTAGTTATGTTGAAAGAAATAATAAATTGATATGCTGTATAATGGGACAGCTCATAAACATAGTTATATATAATGACTGTCTATACAGTGAAAAATTTGTTTGTTTGACTAAGTTAAACAGTTACCTTGTTATCTTTTCCTCTTTTTAAAATATGCAAGTAAAGTAATTCTCCAAAATGGATATAGCTCACAATAGAAATTAAATGAATTTATTTTATTTTTTATTTTTAGATTTTATTTATTCATGAGAGACACAGAGAGAGAGAGGCAGAGACACAGGCAGAGGGAAAAGCAGGCCTCATTCAGGGAGCCCAACGTGGGACTCAATCCGGGGTCTCCAGGTTCAGGTCCTGGGCTGAAGGCAGCACTAAACCACTGAGCCACCCCGGCTGCCTGAAATGAAGGAATTTTAGTAGGAGTTTTGCTTTTGATTTTGAATCATATACTTGGTTATATAATATTTATGGGGTTATATAATATTTATGGGGTTATACCTAAATGAAATGACACAAAGTGCACTTCGGTAGAAAACAACAAACAGTCAACTTGTTCTATCTCTGGAAATTGAGCATTTTCTGGAAATTGAATTCAGGGTAAGTAATAGAATGAGGAATCAGTAATAGGAAATATCACAGGAGAAGAGTCTATAAAGCAAAGCAAGTTTTCCCAGAAGAGAAGGATGGAAGCAAACTAAGAAAGAGCCAGGAGTCCAAATCTGGAAAGTAAAGGATTCTAAAATTTTTGGCAGTAATATAAAACTGAATTTGAAAATAGGTGCTCAACTTTTCAAACATGAAGTTGTTTCATTTATCATGAAGTTCATGTAGTCATGCTACTACTTACTTTAGTACTACCTACTTTAGAAAATGTTCTCTTTGGGATGCCTGGGTGCTCAGTGGTTGAGCATTGGCCTTTGACTCAGAGTGTGATCCCAGGGTTCAGAATCCAGTCCCACATCAGGCTCCTGTGGAAAGCCTGCTTCTTCCTCTGCCTGTGTCTCTGCCTCTTTCTCTCTCTGTCTCTCATGAATGAATAAATAAAATCTTTTTTTTTAAAAAAGAAAGAAAATGTTCTCTTTGTCTCACTGTTATGTCAGCCTATTTTGTTCTTATCAATTCAAGTCGCACTATGTTGCATAAAATGGATGCGTGGAGGCATAATTTTAGCACCACCATGGCCTCAAGATTATAGTTGGGAGAGTATCCAGATACATTAATATTTTCAATCTTAAGTAGTTGGCACAATATTTGATTCTTGAAACTTAAAACAAGAAAACCCTAAACTTGAAGGATCTTATACAAAGTATATCACTTAGGCAAAGAATCTCAACTATTAAAGACTGTATGAGACATTACATCTTTTCCTCAAATTCATTCTTGAGAAAATTGCCAGCCCTGAATTATGAATGAACTTTCCAGACTTAATTCATGAATGTAAAGGAGTAATTCTGGGCCTATGACAACAGTGAGATAATGGGACATCATTAACACACAGACTTGGTGATTGGCAGTCTCATCACAAGTGAGGAACTGAGAGATGCTACTCATGCATTTTTTAAAAGAGCTACAATTTTTAATGGACTATTTGTAAATATCAACTTTATATTTCAAAAAGTGTCAACTTTTTTTTCAAAAAGTAAAGAAATAAGACATTAATTCAAAGCATGCATTAAATTTTAGGACTTACCTTTCTACTTCATCTAAACTTTAAAAAATTATATAGTCTTCCTTAATAATTTATACATTGTAGAAATCTTTGCTTATCCCACAACCATGGCAGGACTTGCTGTGAATTTCTGAAACTCTTCAGTGTTTTAAATTATTTCGTTTATCTTTTGTAGTTTATAAAATGCATTCAAATAAGTTAATTCATTCTAATAATGTTTATACATGTTGGTTGTTCAATTTCCGGGGTCATTAGAGCTATAACCTTCTTGCATTCTATCTTCAGTTGAAAATGGAACTGAAAAGTAATGACCCTGAACCTGACAATTATGTGAAAGCTCTGTGCTCTTTTTAATGTATTTTTACCCACCATAATAGACCTTCCCTCTTCCTCTCAGGGTTTCTCAGAATGGGTTCTGTACACATGCAGTGCTGTATAAGGTAATGGCAGGTAGTCCATTGATAATCACTTATACCTATAATGATTATATATTTAAAAATAATTTTAGAAAAACAGTATATTGAATCTATGACTTCAAAGACATCAGAGCTTGGGATCCCTGGGTGGCTCAGTGGTTTAGCACCTGCCTTCAGACCAGGGCGTGATCCTGGAGTCCCGGGATCGAGTCCCACATCGGGCTCCCTGCATGGAGCCTGCTTCTCCCTCTGCCAGTGTCTCTGCCTCTCTCTGTGTGTCTCTCATGAATAATTAAATAAAAAATCTTAAAAAAAAAAAGACATCAGAGCTTAAACAAAATTTTAAAATGTGTAACTGTAATATTGAATTAAACTTCATAAATAATAACATAATTGTTATGTGTTATGACATAATTCTACATAAATATGACATAATTCTATATAAATAAAAGTGCAAGTGGTATTTATTTATGGAAGCAAGATCATATAAATTGTAGGAGAATAAAGACTGAGAAACACTATTCTACATGTCTGAACTGTTGCAAGCTCTCTAATTTGTGGTCACCCACTAGGTTACCTCTTTAGAAGCTGACAAAAGACACTACCATTCTAATTCTTAAGCATAATTTGGAAAGCCGAATGGTAAATATGGAAAGAGGTCTCGATTATAATTCCAGCTCTAAGAGCTGTAAGATGCATGTAGAATTGAAAGGCCATTAATGCTATCAGAGCAATTCTTACAAATCTAATAAACCAAATATATACATGGAATAAATCAGCTTGTTTTGAAGTACTCAACTACTGCATACCAATAATCAAATTATTTAATAACTTACAAGTTAAAATATCATGTCTTGAATCAATTATATATTTCAAAATGAAATCACCAGTCTTATAGGAAAAAAATACACTTATATACCTTTGGAAGACCCCCCTCCAGATTATCTAAATCAACTCTTCGATTGTCTTTGAGCTGTTTTATTTTGTAATGCAGTACATCGCAGGTAACCACTATGCTCTCTTTGTGTCCCCCTGCCTCAAATTCATATGTTGAAACCTTACTCCCAAGGTGATGGTATTATGAAGTGGGGCCTTTATGAGGTGATTAGGACATAAGGGTAGAATCTTCATGAATGGAATTAGTGCCCTTCTAAAAGCAGCCTGGCAAGATGTCATTGCCTTTTCCTCAATGTGGAGTTACAAAGAAAAGATGGTGATCTAGGTAGCTGGTGCCTTGATATTGGATTTCCTAGACTCCAGTACTGTGAAAAATAAATTTCTGTTGTTTATAAGCCACCCAGTTTATGGTCTATTTGTTATAGAAGTGCAAATAGACCAAGATAGTAGCTGATAGAAATGACAAATAATGCAAATTCTGTTCTGCCTGTAGAGGTTCAATTGTCTTCCCTCCTTCCCTGGATAAAACAGTTTTTACATATTTCTTATCTATAAACTAATTATAACATCTGCCTGGTCCCCTCATGATTAAGGATTAGAATAAAATCTTTAACGTGTGCATTTTTATATCTGTCTGTATGAGAGAGCTGGTTTCATCTATGTTTTGAAAATGGTCTTTTAGCTAGTTATTGTCTGCTTCATCCTCAAAATCACAGAGATTATCCCCATGAATCCAAAATTTATTCTCAGAAATGAAGCAAAATATTTAAACAGTGGCTTAAATCAGTGTTGTCAGATGTTAGTGTGTTTGAGAATTATTGAGATGTATATGGGCATATACAAATAAGAATATGGGGCTTAATTCTCCTTATTCAAAATAATAGAAGAGATTTCTCTCCCCCTCCCTTCTCTAAGAGCATTTACTTTAGAAAAACCTGTAAGTTCTTTCTCTGTCCTTTTTAAGTATATGTACAATCTTTTTAAAAAGCTGGATAGACCTCTTGCTAACTTTAAGATCAGGAATGTCTTTCCTTGAGCTATCTCTTCGAAATGTAACTATCAAGAAAGACGGCATCCTGTCTCCCAGTTTCCATGAAAGAGCCTAACTTTAGGTAGGAGCCTAGATCTAAAACTATCACTTGTCATTAAAAAAAAAAAAAAAAAAAAAAAAGTGAGTTTATTGGTTCTTTTGTTTGTATTAAACATTCTATCATGTCTATGGGGTTTCCTTAAGTTCATGCCTATTTTGCTTTTACTTGTGCAAACCAGTTTTTGTGAACCAGCCTAACTCAGTTAGGAAACCTGTAACTGTTAAGGCCTCTTTCCCCTCCTCCTCCATCCTCTTCCCCTTCTCCTTTTCTCCCTCCTCTTTCCTCTTCCTTTTTATTCTTCTTTCCACTATCACTACTAGCTTCTAATGGGAACAGGCCTCAGAATAAACTCTGAAACACAGTATTTGTTAACTAGCCAGCAAAAAACCAAAAACAAACTGCTGTACAATCTATCTAGCAAGAAACGGGTGAGGACCTAGTTCTCCATCATTTCTGAATTATTGGAAAGCCTTGCATGAAAGGTTTATCTGAGGCAAATACGACAATGGTCTGGTAATAAGATTCTGGTAGTCAGTTATTGGAGTGAGAGCCTCCTGATCAGCAATGGGTACACAAATTTAGTTAAATAAAAGCACACCAATTTTGCCAATGAGTGTTCCTATCTAAAAAGCCTCTATGCTGGTGGATAAGTCATACCGATGGATTAAAGCATTATAACTTTGCTTATGTTAATTAGTGTATCTTCAGGTGTCCATGGAAGATCAAGAGAGCTGAAACACCTGTAGGAGCCACCTTTGGAGGTGGCCTTTTATATTAAAGGGTAGAGGATCACCCCCAGAGTGTGAATTTTTAATTAGGGCAAATGCTGCCTCTAGGCCTCAAGTAAATTTCTTACATCGTAACACTAGTTCATCATACTCCCTCTGGGCATTTTTAAGAATTTCACCATTACCCAATTTTTATCCCTTTTCCAACTTTTAATTTCCTGATTTGGAAAAGGTGATATTAAATGTTCCTTAGTTGTGAAGTAGCTAATTTTCTACTCAATTCTTTACTATTTTATCAGCACACCCCCTCTGCCCCCTTCTCCCCCGCCATTTATTTACCTCTTTGGCCATGACTATTGATCTCACTTAGCCACTTAACTCTTAAAGGACACTTGCTTTGGCCTCTATAAGTATTTGATTTCATCACTTCAGTAATTCTTATCACTGGCTACAGTTAAAAATCTATATTGCAGAGGCTTGTGTTTACAGAATAGGTTTTCTGAAGTGATAAAAGGGGAAAAAATGAGATCACTAGTAATTTAGTGTAAAGGCAAAGGTATCAACAGAAAGTGGGAGTCAGAAATGGAGGTGAAAACAGGCTGAAGAAGGTGGTGTGATAGAGCCAAGAGTTCAGGTGGCAGATGACAAAAATAATTTTACCTATTAAAGAAATTGCTGACAGCTGCTTCTAGATTCACATTTCAATTAGGGATATAATTTTTTTTAAAGTAAAAGCAGGAGGAAGAAATTAAATAAGCAATGATAATTTCAGAGAAGTAGCATACTAATAGGTTTATATCATGATTATACAATTATGTTATTACTCTCAAATTGTATTTGATGCCCGGTGAAATAGAATTATTTTGTGGGTAATGGCTATCTGCCGCACACAGGGATAGATATTCCAAACTTTTCCTGTTTTTTTTTTATATGCATGCTAAAATGTATTATTTACTATAACATATTTTTCAAAGAAGACAAAAATGATAAAAGGGCTAACCTTTGTTCACTTATGCAAATAATTGTAACTAATTTAAAGGTCCTTTGTATAAAGAAATTACACGCTATGCAGAGAGCAATTCTAATCAAAATTAATGTAATTTTTACTAATTTCTCAGTTTTATAAGTTAGCGTTCTTACTGAAAAATATATATGGACAAGCTCAGCTTTTACAGACCTAAATAAATACAATTATTTATTAATGGGAAAATAATATCCTTGTGGTACTTTGTTGAAATTAAAAGAGAGCTGAATGCTGATTTTTCTCTTTTGTTTTGTCACTGATTAAAACAGAACCACCATTTTCCCCTCTAATTATATAACAGCCACTTTTAGTATCAGGTGACTAAAACCTGACAAAAGAAAATGAGTGTTTCATAACCCATTCTATTAGAAGATAGCTTTTTGTTGGGAAATAAAAATGAAAATCATGGAAAGTATGAAAGTAGGACTTTATACAGACTGAAGCTAAAGCCTAAAACCCTGGAATTTTCATTAATGGGGGGAAACCTCTTAAATCAAGTTGTCCAAGACTCCATTGTTTTTATCTAGGGCTCTTCCTCCAATAAACAAACAAAAATAATGGTCAATTTATCTTTTTATTCTAATAGCTATGATGACACATATTCCTGATAAAAGATACTATATAATAATAAGCATTTTTACTTTTTCCGGCATCCTGGGCAGATAATACAATGACAAATAGTTGATTTGCATTATTAGCCCTGAAGTAATATGGAAAGACTCATTAAAGATAATGAGTTCAAAGGGATAGGTAGTTCAATAGAATGATGCTAATTTAACTAGGGATTGATTTTCTAAATTATAAAAGAAATAATTACACTTTATAGAAAATTAACAGCATCAAAAGTATAAAAGAACCCCAAAAGTTAACATGAATCTAAAACATATGTATAAGCACTAATGATACTTTTACATATTTTCTCTTCATATGAGTATCTGTAGAATGTGTGTATAAACAAAATCATATCACATATGATTATATATGTATGCAAGCTTAAAAATAAATCTTCAAAACCATAATTTTACATCTGATTATTTCTTTCTTATAGATTCAAGTGAAATAACTAGGTCAAGTACGATAAATATTTTAAGTCTACTGATACATATTGACAAACTATTCTCAAGAAAGATTTTATCAATTTACTATCCAACCAGCAGTATCTATAGGGTTAAACAGTCATCTATACCATTTTGTTTTACACGCTATTTCAGAAAGCTCAATGTGCATAAACGTCTCAATCTCATTCTCTGATAGTAGATCTTTTACAGAAAAACATAATTTTCCTCGGAAAAATTTTCAGTATTTAGGGACCCTATTTGTCAGGAAATGCTTTTTTATTTATTTGGAGGAATTCTAATTTTTATTTCCTAACTTTCTTTTTAAAATTATATATCCACAGTTTTAAAGAATCTACCTAAGTGTATTACATTTGAATAAAATTAAAAATGTAATTATTCCCAGTACTACAGTGCCACTGAATCTACAAAACAGGGCATCAAAATACAAATTACCAAAGTAGATATTGTTGACCTTATCATATAAAACCCTTTAGTAATCATTAGTGCTGTTTAATAAATGTTTCCAGTTTTCCTCTTTATGGACACACAGTAACATTGGACATCTTTGCTCTGTGAAGTTAAGTGTGACTAAGTAACTTGCTTTAGCTAATTAAATGTGAGCAGAAGTGAGGGCTAGATCTCTTTTAGGCAGAAGCTTTAAAAGTCAGTTCTTGATTCACCACATGTTGAAATGAGGTCTCCATCAGCTTTGCTCCCAAGTGACTGTCATAAGCAGAGCGTCCCTGATGACCTGAGTTGGATGGGAAGTGTGTGTAGGAAATGGAAGTGTGTGTAGGAAATAAAATTTCATGTAGCTAATTCACTGAATTTTTAAAGCCATTTCCTATAACACATAATACCTATCTTGACTAACTAATACCACAAAGTAGCTTAAAATATGGGGAATTGCCTTAAAAAGGGGGGTTTAAAGAGCTTTGAGGAAACTGATATTGGTAGTCTGGAAAAAAATACTACAATCCATTATGTAGTGGCAACATATTTTGCAAATTCTCACAATTACTTGTTTAGAATGGTAACTCCTATGAGAAGTTGGAAAAAATAAATGTTAATTTTTTCTTTTAGTTGGTAGCATTTGGGCAAGGGACTATAAGAGATAGTAACTTAGAATAAAAAGAATGTTTTGCAAGCAAAGAAGAAAAGGGAAGTTCAGAAATTTGGTGAATTGCAGTGTTGAAATGTAGAACTCCTTCACAAATATAAGTAGAAAATGAAACAGAGAAGGCCTTTAATGACAAAGACTAAAATAAACTGAGCTTTGTCACAAGGGTTAAGTCAGGGATACATGCAGCACTTTTAAAACATATTCTCAAATTCCTTGACACTCCTCCTGTTGAAAGGTAGGGTCTACTACCCCTCCTCTTCAATTTGGATGGGTTTGTGATTATTTCAACCAATACAGTGTGGCAGAAGGTATTCTATATGACTTTCAAGAGTAGGTCAGAAAGCTCACTGTCTGGAGGTTTCTTTTTGGAATGGCCCCTACAGATCGCAGCCCAAACCACATAGGCCAGATATTAGATGCTCCAATAAACGGTTCCACTTTAGCCAGCTTTTAAGTCATCTTAGCCCAATGCTAGTTTTGTTTGTATTTTTATTTTTTATTTTGTTAAAAGATTTTATTTATTTATTCATGAGAGACACAGAGAGAGAGAGAGAGAAAGAGAGAGAGAGAGAGAGAGGCAGAGACACAGGCAGAGGGAGAAGCAGGCTCCATGCAGGGAGCCTGGCTTGGGACTCGATCCAGGGACCCCAGGACCAGGCCCTGGGCTGAAGGCAACGCTAAACCACTGAGTCACCCAGGCTGCCCTAGCTTTTTTTTTTTTTTTTTTTTTTAAATCTGGTAAAAGACAACATAAAGTTCACCTGAACCATTTTTAGGCGTATAGTTCTATCGCATCATGTATATCCACAGTTTGGGCAACCATCCTGGCATCTATCCCCAGAGCTTTGTCATCTTCTCAAATAGAAATTATACCCATTTAAACAGTAACTTTTCATTTCCTGCCCCCTCCCTGACAACCACCATTCTACTTTCCATCACCAGCCATCTAAGTAGAGAAATTATCTTGTAAGTGCATCCTTCAGCTCCAGTTGTTCCAACTGAGGCCCCACATACCTTAGAGTAGAGAATGACCATCCTTGTGCTGCCTTTTCTGGCTTCCTGACCCACAGAATCCATGAACATAATCAGTTACTGTTTTATACCACTAATTTAGGGATGATTTGTTACATGGCAAAGACAATTGGAGTAGTATGGCTGTCACAATCATTGTTAAAATCTCTGAAAATATTAAAACGTCTCATGTTAAAGAGTCATCTAAGGGTATGACATCTAGTAAAGTATTTTAACTGGACAAAATGGCTCAGTAAAAAGAGATTTAAGGTATAAATTTTATTAAAATACCCACATTTAAGTTAAAATAGAAAGGGAGTAGAACATGAGAGATCTAAGGAGAATAATTGGAACATAGAACTCACTGGAGACAAATAGATACAGAGGTCATTGAGCTTTTAAGGAAGCTTATTAATCTGTTAAGGAAGATTTTAAGGAAGATTTAAGGAAGATACTGAGATTTAGGAATGAAATCTTCCATTGAAAGTTTTTCCATTTCTTTTAGACCAGCCATTCTCTAGGACCTTAAAGAGGGCACATTCTCCAATGACCATTAGCGATGTCGCCAAGCACCATAAAAGAAAGAAAGAACCTCCCAAAGGCCAGAATCAAGGTTCAGGAGAAGTGTAGACTAGAGGGCCCACCCACAGAAGAGGGGTGTACCTAGAGAACATGCTCCCATCTACCCAGCAGATTTCACCAGACCTTCCATAGTGCTCATCTTTCCTTTTCTGAATATAATTGTTTATTGCATTATCTCACCTTGTTATGCTAGTGTATATTGGGTTTGGGAGTGCATATATAATGTGTTCTTACAGTTCATAAATGAACAATAGGAGCCACAGCAGGACTTCATGTAGCAACTACCACAACTACATATATATATGTGTGTGTGTGTGTGTGTGTATATATATATGTAGTTGAGCAATTAAAGGGACATTTCATTCAATGCAACTTATTAGAAATTCTTTACTGTATTTTTATTAGTCATCCCCAAATTTAAGTATGTTTACAGTATAATCTGGTTTATATCACATAATATTGTCTTTCAGTATTAATTTAGTAAAATTGAGGAAAGGCCCAGAGCATTAAGGCTGTGTTTTAAAACATATTATTTCAGCCATTATGGTCAAGTCATTCCAAGAATTAAGAGTCGTATCAAAAAATTTACTTAAACCTCTCTGCTTTCTTGATCACTGAACACAGTCATGTCAATTAGTTAAATAGATATAGGCAGAATATATATTGTTATATATAAACATTCAACTAAAGAGATAGTACCCTTTTTTATTTTATAGCATGTTCTGTCAAGAATTATTTAGGGAAAGTAGAAAATAAATCAATAGAGTTTTCAGTATCTGTAAATCCCATTCTTAGTTCAATTTCCTGGTCTATTCTTTTTAATAAGATTCCTACTGTTTTTCTACCACACATTGTGGCTTTTGTACATTGTTCTTTAATTATTTGCTATTTTATTTCTAGACTAGTTTTTCAGTCATTTGTGAAAGGAGCTCAATAATCAATACTTGTTTGTAAACTCCTTACTCTTATTTTACTTTTGTAGGGTGTTACTGTATGTGTGTATGCATGCATGCATATGTGTTTGCATATATTAACAGTTTTGTCACCCTATTTTATTTAGTTCCTTCAAAAGCTGAAATATTTTCAAGGTCATTTTTTTTCTAACTGAATATATACATTAGATGTTTCATTTGTGACAGAATGGCCTTCCAAACTGGATGAAATAAATCCAATTATTTTGGTAGAGTTTAATGAATTTATTGTTTGAAACATTTCTTGATTGATATAAAATAATACCATTTAACTATTTAAGAATAATCTATGGGGATCCCTGGGTGGCACAGCAGTTTAGCGCCTGCCTTTGGCTCAGAGCACGATCCTGGAGACCCGGGATCGAATCCCACATCGGGCTCCCGGTGCATGGAGCCTGCTTCTCCCTCTGCCTGTGTCTCTGCCTCTCTCTCTCTCTCTCTCTCTGTATGACTAACGTAAATAAAAAAAAAAAAAAAAAAAAAAAAAAAGAATAATCTATGAATGGAGCCAACACAATGACAGCTATCAATTCATTTCTCATGCATGCACCAAAAAAACGAATAGAAAATAGTCACATTCATTTGTTTGGAGCAAAATGTCTTGCTTCATAGAGCAATATACAAACACAACTTTTGCCATTGCATGTGTTTAAATTGTCACATTAAATATCTACTTAATATAAAAATAGTGTTTGAAATAGATGGGCTTACTACGTTATTGGAATTTTGTGTTCTGCTCTTTATGACATAATGGTCTACAGGGTGAATGATAAATATAACCATTTAGTGCAAGGTACACATTTATCATTAACCTCCTTGATGCACAAAAATTCAGTGTTTAATGTGTCATTAAGAATTTACTTATTTTTTTTAAATACCATGCTGCTAAAAGGGCTTATTGCATACTTTTAAAACAGTAAATAAACAGGTTTAGATTTGCATTATACAATAATGGCAACACGGCAGCAGCAAGGGTGCTCAAACAACTCTCTATACATAATTACAGGACTACTTAGCCTTTATTTCTAAGACATTTCGAATCCACTGGACCTATAATTTCCTGTGTTACCCACTGACCTCATTCATTAAAGACTTCATGCATCTCAAAAGCTGTGGAACTGTGCTTCTGTTTTCTGAGTAAGCTAAAACGGAAGATTATTAGATGAGAATGAGAAAAAGAAAAGTACTTATTTCAGCAAAATCTATTGAAGACTTTCACTTATGTTAACCAGATTTAACCACTCCCACATCGTTCACCTTCTTTTAGAAGTTTTGGGAAAGAGGGGTCTTATTTGCGGACCAGTCCTTTGTTGTTGCTTTGTATGCTGCTTCTCTGTATCACATGATTATTCTCACACCTCTTAGTTTTATCTAGGGCCTACATTCTTTTCCTGGCTGATTACGAAAAGAACTTGAATACTCTGTTTTCCCTTTGCTCTGCTACAGAAGCTACACTGTTCCTGCCCGCACAGTTCTTGAACACACTACAAAAAAGACTGAACAGCTCTAGCAGACTTCATTGAATGGCAACATACCTTGAAATGAATTATAGCTTAGAAGGAAAAAGTAGATCTGTTACTAAATATGACTGCTCTATATTCTAAAGGAAAAGAATAAACAAGGGGTTCTATTTTTTTTAAAGATTTTATTTATTTATTCATGAAAGAGGCAGAGACACAGGCACTAAACCACTGGGCCACTGGGGCTACCCAAAAAGGGGTTCTTTTTGTTGTTTAACTTGTTCCTAGATCCTCTGTCTTACAGTCTGCTATTCTTCTTTTCTCAATACTATGATTTTTGTTTCTTAGAACACATTGGAAAACTCACTTAAACTTTCACTGACTTGTTCATTATTTTATTCATTCAACAAAATATATACTGACTTTTTACTGTATGTCAGATAATAGCAAATAATGAAGATAAAAGTAAGGAAAAAATTGTTGCCAATCCCCACTCTTGTAGAGCTTACAGAGCAAAAGTAGAGCAGAAAGTATCCAAATAAAAACATAAAACTCATAAAACAAATTAGAAATGCAGACAAAGGCTGCAAGGAAGAAAAAACAGTGCTAACTAAAGTAGACCATTGGAAAATTGTACCATGTCAAGTACGCCAGTGTATGGTTCCAAATAGCATGTGTACAGAACATTTAAAAAGGGAAATGGCATTTGCAACAAAGTGGATGGAGCTGGAGAGTATTTAGCTAAGTGAAATAGTCAGAGAAAGACAAATCCCATATGATTTCATTCATATGTGGAATTTTAGAAACAAAACAGATGAACATAGGGGAAAGAAAAAAGAAGAGAGAGGCAAACCATAAAAGAGACTCTTAACTAGAGAGAGCAAGCTGAGGTATGCTGGAGGGGAGGTTGGTGAGGGGTGGGTGAAATGGATGATGGGCATTAAGAAGGGCACTTTTTGGGATGAGCACTGGATGTCATAAGTAAGTAATGAATAGCTATATTCTAGTCCTAAAACTAATATTACACCATATGTTAACTAGATTTTGTATGTGTCTGTGTGAGAATTAAAATTATATTTGACATTCTTATTTTAGGGTGCAAAATAAAAAACAAGCAAGCAAACAATAATAACAAAAAACTTAAAATAGGCTTATCAAACGATGTAAATTCATTCTTTCCAGGGAAGCAGAAGGTAGACCATCCTACTTCACTGCTCCTCGCACTCTGCTGGGTTTTGATCCTTCCTTGAGTCATAATCTGGATCATTTTCCTCATTTCTTTGTTCTCCTTCTTCACCTGCTTCTTCACATTCATCATCATCATTGCTGAATGCAAGCTCCGGACAGGGCTCCATGACCCTGAGATCACGATCTCAGCTAAAACCAAGAGTCCAGTGCTTAATCAACTGGCCACCCAGACACCTCACAAGTCAAAATTCTTAAAAATAGTCAACCAGAATTCAGGAGTTCCTTTGAGTCTTCTTTTTCTTTATCTTTTTTTGTCATTTTCAATCTTGGCTTTTTCTTTCAGCTATCCTGAAATTTCATCTTTCTCATCTGGTTTCCATTCACATTCTTCTTCCATAGGTACATAAATTGCATTAACAATCTCAAATAGCTTATCAAATAGAGGCTGATAGAGAACAGCATACTTTCTTTCAAGATCATGAGCTTCCTCATAAAATTTGACTTTTATCTGTGCACATTTATCTTGAAGGGTTTTGAGAGCATTCATTCATTTTTTAACTCTCCTAGGCAAACTTCCAATGTATCCTGTTGGTGTTTTTATCAGACCACCAAGCCTTTGTTGAAGGGCTGCAAGAATATGAGGATTTTGCATTATCCAAATAGTCAGGTGATGTGCCTTGATTATTATTTCTTCACAAGTTTCTTCTACTACTTATTCAACATCATCCAAATCTTGATCAAATTCAGGCTGTTCTTTGTTGTCAATGCCTGCTGTATTGTAAGAACTCCAAATATTGGTGGCTAGCATGGGGAGCCAGGCTGCTAGAGCTATGTAGGCAGTGACCCAGGATGGTGGTGGCAGTGGCAGGAGGAGCAGCAGGTGGCTTCATGAGCAGATGGCTCAAAAAAAAAAAGGGGGGAGGGGGACTAACTAGAATTTAAATAAAACAAACAAGGGGAGTGGCAGAGAAAAAAAGTCATATTGGAGTCAACAAGGTATGTAATATCCCTATAGTGAGAGGAAGAATAAAGAGAGCAAGGCTACACGAAAATCAGCATGGCTAAACAAAAATCAAGATAGTATAGTAAGAGGAGAGGCTGGGAGTTAGGGGCCAGTGCATGCATAGATGTGTGCAATCTTTGCATTTATCTAGGGAACTGGAGCATAATTAAATGGTTTGAGTGGAGAGAATGACATGGTTTGCATTTTGCAAAGGTTACTCCATAGGCATTGTATGTAAAAGAGGATAGAAGTTTCAAGGTGGATGTAGGTGGAGGCTCTTTCAATTATCCTAACATCCTAGCAGGGCCCCAAGTTGTTTTCACAAGAGTTAGGCATGGGAGAGAAGAAGGTGGTTTTACAAGATAATTAGGAAGCAAAGTGCATCAAAACATGAGGGAGAGGTGTCAGAAATAATGCCTAATTTTCTACCTTGTGCAGTTGAATAGGTGATAAGATTTACTTGAAATCAGAAACCAAAGTATTTTTTCCACTTAATTTTTAGAACAGTTTAGATTTCTAAGAAAATGAGCAGATAGTACAGAGAGTTCCACAGAGAGTTCCACATACTCTCTATACTATTTCCTTTTCCAGAATGTCATGTGACTAAAATTATATGGTATATACCCTTTTCAGACTCACTTCTTTCACTTGGCAATATTCACTTAAGGTTATGTCTTTTCATGGATTGATAGCTCATTTCTTTTTAATCACAGAATAATATTACATTGCATGGTTGTACAAGTTTATTCATCCACTCATCTATTGAAGGATATTATGATTGCTTCCAGTTTGGGGTGATTATGAATCAAACTCCTATAAACATTCATGTGCAGATTTTTGGTTGAATGCAAGTTTTCAAATCATTTGGATACATGCTTAGGAGTGTGAATGCTGAATTGTACAGTAAGATTATGTTTAGCTTGGTAAGAAACTGCCAAACTGTTCCAAATTGGCTGTACTATTTTGTATTCCCACCAGCAATGAATGAGTCTTCCTGCTATTCCATAACTGTGTCAGCATTTGGTATTGTCAGTTTTGTTGTTGTTCAGGAGGTTCATGTAATCCACAAATTGAAGTATAACTATGAGTAATGACTGGATTTCCAATTTAAATGGCTTATATTTTTCTCAGTAGCACATGCTTTTTTAAAATAATTCACAAAGTTAAGAAGCATGTAAAAGCCAGGATTGCTGAGGATAAATGTAAACCTCTCAAATCAAGAAATTTCCATTATATAAATAATTAACAACGAAAGTGACATGTATCTTAACATACACATATTACAAGCATTAGATATTTTTGATAGAACATTCTGGCGGCCTGCCTGGCACTATGATCTACGTAGTGTTGCATTTCAAGGAAACTAACTAGGTCTCATGCAAAATGACTGTTCCCTGGCAGGAGTACCTAGCTTTGCTCCCCATGACCAGAGTGAGGAAGGATGAAATCTTCTTACTTGGCTACAGTTTTACTGCAATAGCAGAGGAGCCTTAGGACATCTGAATAATGCATAATGTGTTCAGCAAAGTGCAGTAACTACAAAAGAGTTCTTGGAATGTGGATAGTGTGAGATCTCTTTGCTTAGAGGTAAAAGTTATTTATCATAGGAAGTGATATGAACAGCTAGAGAGAGAGCATCTACAAAAGAGAAGATGAAATATGAAGAAAAAAATATCTATATTCCAGAGGAGGAGACAAACTTGCTAAAAATAGCTATAACTGCATCAGAGGGAGACACAGGTACCCTCAGACCAATTTTCTGGTCCATAGATTACTATATTTCCTATAATGTTTACAAAATAATTTGAGCTAACATTTATTTTGTTCCAGTTTATTGTAATACAGTTGTCATATAACATTAAGTTTAAGGTATACAATGTCTGGATTTGATACACTTATAAATTGTGAAATGATGACCACAGTAGAGTTAGTTAACAGTTCTATCATTTCCCATAATTACCATTTCTTTTTTGTGGTGGGGACATTTAAGATCTACTTTCTAACAATATTCAGGTACATATCAAGTATTATTAACCATAATTTCCATGCTCTATGTTACATCCTCGGAACTTACTCACTTTATAATTGGACATTTGTATCCTTTGACCTACATTTCCCTATCTACTCCACTCCCCCAGCCCCTTCCAACCACCATTCTAATCTCTGTTTCTACAAGTTTGGCTTTTTAGGTTCTACATATAAGTAATATTATACAGTATTTTGTCTTTCTCTATCTGGCTTATTTCACTTAGCATAGTGTCCTCAAGATCCATCCATATTGTCACAAATGGTAAGATTTCCTTCTTTCTCATGGCTGAATAATATTGCATCATATATATTGTGTCTTCTTTATCCATTCATCTGTAGACCGACTTTTAGGTTGGCTATTATGAATAATACTGCAATGCACTTGGGAGTACAGATATCTTTTTGAGATTCTGACTTCATTTCCTTTGGATATATATCCAAAAGTAGGATCGCTGGGTCATACGGTAGTTCTAGCTTTAGTTTCTTAAGGAACCTACATATTGTTTCACATAACTGCACCAATTTACATCCCTATCAATAGTGCACAAGGGTTCTTTTTTGTCCACATCTGCACCAGCACTAGTTATCTATTTTTTTGATGCTAGCCATTCTAACAGATTTGAGGTGATACCTTATTGTGTTTTTAATTTGCATTTCCCTGATTGTAAGTGATGTTGAGCATCTTCTCATGTGTCTGTTGGCCATTTGTATATCTTCTTTGGGGAAATATATGTTCAGCTTCTCCACTGATTTTAAAATTAGATTGTTTGTTTGTTTACCGTTTGTGGAATGAGCTTCTTATCAGATATATGAATCGCAAATATTTTCTCCCATTATGTGGATTGTTATCTATTCAATTTGTCAGTTATTTCTTTTGCTGTGCAGAAGCTTTTTAGTTTGATGGAGTCCCACTTACTCAGTTTTGCTTTTGTTGCTTGTGTTTTTTGGTGTCATAACCAAAAAATCATTGTTATGACTAATGTCAAGGAGCTTTTTATATATGTTTGCTTCTAGGAGTTTTATGGTTTCAGGTTTTACCTTTGAGTTTTTAATCCATTTCAAGTTAATTTTTATGAGTGTTGTAAGATAGGAGTCCGATTTAATTCTTCTGCATGTAGTTACTTGGTGTTCAGTAAGCACTTACTGAAGAAGCTATCTTTTCCCCACTGATTATTCTTGGCTAACCTTGTCAAATATTAGATGACCATGTATTCAAAGGTTTGTTTCTGGGGGTCTCAATTCTGTTCCATTGGTCTCTGTGCCTATTTTATACTACTTTAAGCTATTTTGATTACTATAACTTACTGATATTGTTGGAAATTAGGAAATGAAATGCTCCACATTTGTTCTTTCTCAAGATTGTTTTGGCTATTCAGGGTCTTTTGAGGTTCCATACAGATTTTAGGATTGTTTTTTCTATTTTTGTGAGAAATGGCATTTCAATTTTGATAGGGATTACATTGAACCAGTAGATGGCTTTGAGTACTATGGACATTTTCACAATATTAATTCTTCCAATCCATGAACATAGGATATCTTTCCCTTTGTGTCTTTAGTTTCTTTCATTGAAGTCTTATGTAATTTTTTGTGTATAGGTCTTTCACCTTCTTGGTTAAATTTATTCCTAAGTGTTATATTGCTTTTGATGTGATTATAAATGATATTGCTTTCTTTATTTCTTTGTCAGATATTTTATTGTTAGTGTATAGAAATGCAATTCATTTCTTTATGCTGATTTTATTTCCTGCAACTCTACTGAATTTGTTGATAGTTCTAACACTTTTTGGAGGAGTCTTTGGGTTTTTCTATATATAAGGCCATGTTATCTACAAATAAAGACAAATTTATTTCTTCCTTCTGATGTAGATGCATTCTCTTCTTTCTTCTTTCTCCTTCCTCCCTATCCCTCTTCTTCTTCTTTCTTCTTATCCTCATCCTCCCCTTCCCTCTTCCTCCTTTCTCCTGCCTCTCCTTCTTCTTTTCCCTCTTCTTCTCCTCTTCCTCCTCCTACTTTTGTCTATTTTCACTATGATCTTCTACTACTGTATTGAATAGGCAGGATGAGAATGGATATCCTTGTCTTTTTTCTGATCTTAGTGGAAAAGCTTTCTAACTTTCATCACTGAGTGTGGTATTAGCTGTGGTCTTGTCATATATAGCCTTCATTATGCATTAGGTACATTTCTTTTATCCCAATTTATTGAAAAATTTTATCATGAAAATATATTTGGTCATATAGATGCTTTTACTGCATTTTTGAGACGATCATGTGATTTTTATCTTTCATAATGTTCTGTATCAAATGCATTAATTTGTATATGTTAAATCATCCTTGCATCCTAGAGATGAATCCCATTTGATCACAGTGTATGATTCTTTTAATACTTAATTTAATTCATTTTGCTAATATTCTATTGAGATATTTTACATCCAAATTTGGTAGGAATGTTAACCTGTAGTATTCTTTTTTTAGTTTCCTTATCTGGCTTTGCTATCAGTGTAATGTTGGTCTCATATAATGCATATAGGAATGTTCCCATTTCTTCAATTTTTTGGAAGAGTTAGAGAAAGACTGGTGTTAATTCTTCTTTAAATGTTTGATAGAGGGGATCCCTGGGTGGCTCAGTGGTTGAGCGTCCGCCTTCAGCCCAGGGCACGATCCTGGAGTCCAGGGTTCGAGTCCCATGTCGGGCTCCCTGCATGGAGCCTGCCTCTCCCTCTGCCTGTGTCTCTTCCTCTCTCTCTCTCTGTGTCTCTCATGAATAAATAAAATCTTTAAAAAAATAAAATAAATAAATGTTTGATAGAATTCACCAGGGAAACCATCTGTCCTGGGCTATTCTTTGTTGAGAGATTTTTATTACTTATTCAATATCCTTCCTCCTTATTGGTCTGTTCAGATTTTCTATTTCTTTGTGATTCCATCTTAGTATGTTGTAAATTCCTAGGAATTTATCCATTTCCTATAGTTTGTTTAATTTGTTGGCATGTAGTAATTATTCATAATACTCTCATAATCTTCTGTATTTCTGTTATCTATTCTAATGTCTCCTCTTTTATTTCTGATTTTATTTGAGTTGTCTCTTTTTTCATTGGTTTGGCTAAAGGCTTGTCAATTTTATCTTTTCAAAAAGTCAGCTCTTAGTTCATTGATCTTTTCTATTGCTTTTATGTCCTTATTTTATTTATTTCTGCTTCCATCCTTGTTACGTCCTCCTTCTGCTAAATTTGGGTTTAATAATGTTATCTTACTGTTTTCTGGCTGTTTTATATAGTTCCTTGTTTTTTCTTTCTCTGTTTTGCTGCCTTCCTTTGTGAACTGATGATTTATCATAGTTGTATGCTTTGATTACCTTCTCTTTGTCTTTTGTTATTTTATTAGGGTTTTGCTTTATAGTTACCATGAGGCTTCCATAATCGTAAAGATGTAATAGTCTATTTTGTGCTGATAACAACTTAACTTTGCATAGATAAACTCTATCTTTTACCCCCAATTTTGGTTTTGATGTCACAGTTTACATTTTTTATATTATGTATTCATTAACAAATTATTGTAGCTAAAGTTATTTTCAATATTTTTATTCTTCACTCTTATAATAGAGTTAATGATGGTTAACACACCATCATTTTATGATATATTAGAGTGTTCTGAATATGACCATGTACTTACCTTTAGCATTGTGTTGTATGTTTCCACATGTTTTTGTGATACTAATTACTTCCTTTCATTTCAGCTTAAAGAATTATTTTCAGCATTTCTTGTAAGACAGGTCAAATGGTGATGAATATCCTAGGCTTTTCTTTGTCTGAAAAATTCTTAAAAAAAAAAAAAAAGAAAAGAAAAATTCTTTATCTCTCTTTCATTTCTGAGGGATAGTTTTGCCAGAGAGAGTACTCTTGGTTGACAGTGTTTTTTTTTTTTTTTTTTATGCCCAGCATTTTGAACATATCATACCACTCTCTCTTAGTTGTAAGGTTGATGCTGAAAAATCCACTGGTAGTCTTATGAAATTCCCCTGTAAGGTACAAGCTTCTTTTCTTTTCTTTTCTTTTCTTTTCTTTTCTTTTCTTTTCTTTTCTTTTCTTTTCTTCTTTTCTTTTCTTTCTTTTCTTTTCTTTTCTTTTCTTTTCTTTTCTTTTCTTTTCCTTTCTTTCTTTTCTTTCCTTTTTTTTGCAAGCTTCTTTTCTTTTGGTACTTTTAATATTTTCTTTTTTTTTTTTGACTTTTTTGAGATTTTATTTAGTTATTTGAGAGAGAAAGAGAGCATGAGCAGGGTTAGGGACAGAGGGAGAGGGAGAGGGAGAGGGAGAAGCAGACTCCCCACTGAGTAGGGAGCCTGATGCAGGGCTGGAACCCAGGACCCCAGGATTACGACTCAAACCAAAGGCAGACACTCAACCAATTGAGCCACCCAGGCACCCCTTTCTTTGACTTTTGACAGTTTTACTATAATGTGTCCTGGAGAAGATCTCTCTAAGTTGAGTTTATTTTGTGACCTGTGAGCTCCATGAACTTGTATATCCAAATCTCTCCACAGATTTGGGATGTTCTCAGCTGTTATTTTTAAAATAAGCTTTATGTCCCCTTTCCCTCTCTCTTTTGGAACTCCAATAATTCACAGATTGTTTATGTTGATGTTTTCATTGGCTTTCTTAACTATTTTTTATTCTTTTATCTTTCTAGCCTTCTTACTAGACATTTTCATAGCTCCTGTCTTCTACAAAGATTCTTTCTTCTTCATTTATTCTGTTACTGATGTTCCCTATTGCATTCTTCATTTCATTCAGTGTACCTTCAGCTCCACAATTTCTGTTTGATTTATTGTTTTTCTGATTTTGTTGAATTGCTTTGATATGTTTTCCTGTAGTTCACTGAGCTTCCTTAACACAGCTATTTTAAATTATTTATCCTTAAATATTACAAGGTTAAGTATTTTATATCCTATAAACTTATTCCACTGTTACAAGGATAAATAAATAATAAAACCAATATTTCATATTAATAAAAATAAGTATAAAGATATTAAATAAATAAATAATCAAACAAATAAACAAATAAATATCTCCATCCATGTCTTGGGATTGGTTAGTGGAAGATTATTGAGATATATATGACACTCTTAGTGGTGTCATGTTTTCTCGATTTTTCATGCTCCTTGAAGTACTGTATTGTTGTATTTACATTTAAAGTAGCAGTCACCTCCTCCAGTCTTTACTAACTGACATCTGGAGAGAAACACCTCCTGTCAACCCTTTTAGGGAGTCTGAGACTTTCTTAGATTGTGTATGGATACATCTACTCCATGATATTGCTTTCTCTTCTTTTGTGACAGAATTTCTAAACTTGTAAGCCTTATTTTAATCCTGTAATGTCCCAGACTGGGTGCTGAAAGCCTCTCTTTTGCTTTCCCAAGGGAAGTGCTAAAGCTCAAGTCTGAGGCCTATCTCTGGCCTGCAAATTTGGCTCAGCTTTCTACACATACTCACTAGATATTTGTTGCAGCTAGTTCTTGCCCCCAACAGTATCATGCACAGAGAATTGGCCATAGTTTGGGAGTGTAGGTGTTGGGAAGTGAGGTGGCTGTGCTGGGGAGGCCCTTGGGAAAGTTAGAGTAATCTGTGGGTGAGGCATTCCTAGCAGCTCATTTTTGGGTTTCTTGGTGGAATCTCTGACACAGTTAGTAAGATCCACATCCTTTTTTTGCCTATGAGGAATCTTATATGCCATTCTCAACCTCTTTCTATCCTCCAGTCATATAGTTCATGACTCAGTACTATTTTTAGAGTGATAAAGAAATGGGCCTGTTTGGCAGCATTCCACAGAGCAAAGGAAACTGAGCACTTAATCATGTACTCTCACTTTTCCTCATGGAGAAATCAGGAGCTAAGATCTTCTTGGCACTGAACTGTGCTACCTAGGGGGTCGGGTTATACAGGTAATGTGAAACTGTTCCTCTCAACCTCCCCAAAGCATCCAAACTCAGTTTTTCTTGCTCCAGCAGTGTACTGGAACTTCTCCACTAGGACCTGAACTTCCACAAAGGCTCTCTTGTCTATAGATGATCGTCAAAGATAATATTCTTCGGTAGCAGATTGACTGCACCCAAGGGTGGATTGAAAATGAATCAGGACATGTGAACTGAGAAGCAGTCCTTGTTTTCTTAGGCTAAACACAACTTCCCCTGTATGAAAAGGCTCAAGTTATCAACACTAAACTGAAATTGGTATGTTGTACTTTCAATTAATTATAATGCTTAACTTAACTCCAAAGAAAATTCAGTTACTAGTTTATATAAAGTGTGTGATTAAATTGTTCCCAAGCAACTATCTTTTTGTTATATGACTCAGCTAAGAAACAATCTGGAGACTTTCAGATAAAAATGGCAAATAAAAGCCATCTCTACCCCCTCCCTCCTGAAACCAACTGAAAATTGCAAAAAGAATGATCCACATAGACTACTCAATTTTTGGTACAATTAGAAAACATATACACTTCCAGTATTCAATATAAGAAATAAAATTCAGACCAAATATTGGGAGGCCATGAAAGCAACATTCCCTAGTAGACAATCAAGCTGCATTCAGGGTTCTCACAGGTTGGTGACGCATTTGGAAGGCCAAGTATGTGACTCATGGCTTAAAACTAAAGCAGCACAAAGTGCGGGCAGGACAGAGTAAGGACAGACATAAATTGATTCCTTTGCAGGAAACTCTGCACCTGCTGATTTCAAAACAAAGATAAGCCAGTAATAGATCACCTCATAGAAGTGATTATTTGCAATAAACATAGGTATTAATAGGTACACAAACACAATCTAATACCACCTGAGAATTAAACAGCACAGTAACTCTCCTCCATTTGTCTAGAGTAACAGACAATAATGAAAATTAAATTTGTAACATATCAAAAAATAATATAAATAACAACGCTGTGTATTAGATACCTATGAATTCAGTTAGTTCAGTACTCAGAGGAAAATTGATATTGTCAATATTTTTCAAATCTATTTAAAAATTACATAAGTATTCTACTTAGAAATATTTTACAAGGGATCCCTGGGTGGTGCAGCTGTTTGGTGCCTGCCTTTGGCTCAGGGCGCGATCCTGGAGACCCGAGATCGAATCCTACGTCGGGCTCCCGGTGCATGGAGCCTGCTTCTCCCTCTGCCTATGTCTCTGCCTCTCTCTCTCTCTGTGTGACTATCATAAATAAATAAAAATTAAAAAAAAAAACTTAAACACCTTTAAAAAAAAGATATTTTACAAAAATGTAAACTCCATAAAAATAGAGCTTGTCTATTTGTACAATGCTGTATTTCCAGCCTCCAGAAAAGGGCCTTGTGCATAGCTGTTACCAGTATGTGGCAAGAGTGAGTGAATGAATAAATAAAGTATAAAATTAGAAATAAAATAAACTCAATGAAAAAGTAAGAAGTTTGACATAAGAATATAAAACACTAAATCAGTAAACAATCAAATAGAATTTAAATATATTTCAAGGATCAATTCATAAAATTAATGAAACAGATTATTAAATATCAACAATAAAAAGGAGAAAATATGAACGCACATCACTAGATATGGGATGGAGCAGTAACCATAGATAGAAACAAAATAATACAATTCATGTTGAACTGTATTTATTATTTATTCAATGATTAAAATATATCATTGGATAAAGTATGATATGTTAGTTCAATAGAATGCTAGTCAGCTATAAAAATGAATAAACCACTGATATATACACAATAAAACTTCTAAATTCTGAAAAAGAAGATAACCTAATTTAAAAAATATCAACATACTAGAACAGGCAACACACAAAAGAAGCTATCTGAATTGGCAATAAGCACATTAATAGGTATCAAACAGTATTATTTAACAGGGAAATATAAATAAAAAATAGATTTTGGTACAATTGCATACCATAAAAATCAATACCATCAAAATAAAAACTTAAGCTCTCTAAGAGGTAAAAAGGATATATAGTAGCAAGAATTATTGGGCGTGTCAGCAGTTATACCCCAGAATACTATACGAAATATTTACTAAAACTAAATAAAAACCTAGTCTATAACCCAGTAATTGAACTTCAAAAAAATATGAGTCTTTATATCCACCCAAAGATATATACAAGAATATTCACAGCAGCTTTATTCATAATATCCAAAAATCTGAAGTGCCCATCTATAGCAAAAAAAGATAAATAGTGTTTATATAACAAAATACAAATAGAGCAAACTACTGATACATGTAAAAATAAAGAAGGAAGATACCAAACAGTCATATAAGGTTTCCTTTACATAAAACTCAAGAAGAGATAAACTAAGTCTGGTAACTAATGACTCTGGCAAATGAGTTAACTGGGGGAAAAAAGCATGAGCAACTTCTGAGGCGCAGAATATTGTCTGTTTCAGGCTGGTTTTTTACACGTTTATGTATGTGAAAATTTGTGAATCTATAAACTTAAGATTTGGGAGTGGCGGGAATTCATTAATTTTAATAGGTCTAATGAGGAATTATTCATATACAATAGATTGCATATATTTAAAGATTATAATTTGATAAGTTTTTGACACACACGTATATATTTATACACCCATAAAATTATCACCACAACCAAGATAATGAACATATTTAACATCGCCATAACTTTTCTCATGTGCCTTTTCACTTCTTCCTATCCGCCCCTCTTCTGTATGTCTCCAGGCAACCACCAATCTACTTTCTGCCAGTGTAGATTGGTTTCCATTTCTAGTATTTTATGAAATGTGATTATACAGTACATACCCTTTCTTATCCAGCTTCTTTCATCCAGCATAGTGAGATTCATTCATGTTATTGCGTATACCAATGGTTCATTCAGTTATTTATTGTTAGGTTGTATCCCATTATGAATTTACAATTTATTCATCATTAATCTGTTGATGCATTTTCAGCTTCATGTTATGGCAAATAAATCTGGGATGAATATTCCTGTACAAGTCTTTATATGGATACATGTTTGCATTTATCTTAGAAGTGCAATGAATGGATCATATGGTAAGTTATATTTAATTGTTTAAGGTATTAGTAAACTGTTTACCTTTAAACAGTGGTTGTAGCATTTTACATACCCATCAACAGTATGTGAAATTTTCAGTTCTTCCGTAGCCTTGTCAACACAGGGAAAAATAAACCTTTTTATTTTAGCCCTTTTAACAGGTATATAGTGGTATCATTATGGTTTTAATCTTCATTTCCCTAGTAACTAATGATGCTGAGCATCTTTTCATGTGCTTATTTACTATTTCTGTATCTCCTTTGATGAAACATCTGTTCAGATCTTTTGTCCACCTTTAAAAATTATGTTGTTTGTGTTCTGATTGTTGAGTTTTGATAGATATTCTGGATACAAGTTTCTTTAATTAGATATGTACTTTACAAGTATTTTCTCTCAGTTGTGACTTGTCTTTATTCTTCTCATGGTCTCTCTCTCTCTCTCTTTTTAAAGATTTTATTTATTTTTCATGAGAGACACAGAGAGAAGCAGAGACAGAGGCAGAAGGAGAAGCAGGCTCCCTGAAGGAAGCCCGATGTGGGACTCAATCCTGGGTCTCCAGGATCACGCCCTGGGCTGAAGGCGGCACTAAACTGCTGAGCCACCCAGGCTGCCTTCATGGTGTCTTTTGAAAACAGATATTTTTAATTTTAAGAAATCTAACTGTGGATTGTGCTGTTCTTATATCTTAGAAATCTTTGCCTAACCCAAGGTCACAAAGGTTTCTCCTAGGAGTTTTTTTTTTTTTTTACATTTTTAGGTCTATTTTGTGTTAATTTTTTATGTGGTACTAAGTATGGATCTAGATTAATTTTTTTGCATATGGATTTCTGGTTGTTCCAGTATCTTATATTGAAAAACATAAACTTAAGATTTTTGAACTTTTCTTCATGTATGCTATACCTCAATACAAAATTAGAAACAAGTAAATAGGGCAGCCCTGGTGGCGCAGCGGTTTAGCGCCGCCTGCAGCCCAGGGCGCAATCCAGGAGTCCCGGGGTCAAGTCCCAGGTCGGGTTCCCTCCATGGAGTCGGCTTCTCCCTCTTCCTGTGTCTTTGCCTCTCTCTCTCTCTCTCTGTCTTCCATGAATAAATAAAATAAAATAAAATAAAATAGTAAATAGTCAAAGGAATGTAGCGAAAGAAAAGTTATTTGTAATTGCAAGCAGTAAACACTAGAAAATAAACTTAGAAATCATATATATGTGAAAGAATTTTAAAGTTATGGTAAAAGATATGAGAAGAGCATTGAGTTAAATGTTGTAAATATTCAATTTTCCCATAATCAAAATTTAAGTGCAATATAGTTCTTAATAAAAATGCCACTGTAACATTTCTGTGTAGCGCTTCACTCCACCTTTGGTTCATCCTTGGTCTTTTAGGTTTTTCAGCTAACCTCCTTGTATTTTCTCTACTTCCCATGCCCAGAATCAGCAAATGTCCCAAAATAAAAGAGGCTGAGGAGTTATTGCCACTCCTGAGCTTCTCCCTCTATGGAGTCTTTGCCATTATTTCTAATCGCCTCAGCAGCTACCGATTGTCCTAAAAGGATGATTTCTGTATTTTATTGGCTTTTCTAACTGTTCTCAAGGCAACTTTGGTTTGCCATGACCCTCTCTTCAAAACAAGAACAAAAAAAAAAAAAAACAAGAACAGAAGTTCTGATATAACTGTCAATACAAACAAGCAACTCCCTACCCCATTAATTGAAAGAGATATTGATGCTTTCTGAAAAACAAAACAAAACAAAAACAATCAAAAACCACAACCCCAAATTCCTAAATTCTTAAATATATTGAATTTGTATGTCAAATGTAAATGTCATTTTTTTAGCACTCTTAAGGGTTAGGAATATAGGACTCATATACATAACTAATACATTTTGGAGGGCAACTCTGCATTAGATAACAGAATTCAAAAAATGTACAAGTCCTTTACTCATTAACTCTATTACTTAGAATTTACCCTAAAGAAACACTCACGGGTGTATCCAGAGTTATAATATATTTGTTACAATATTTTTATATAGAGGAAAAAAAGAAAGAGTGAGAAAAGAAAAGTGAAGCTAGCTGCCCATATTAAAGGAATAGTTATTTAAAAAACTCAGTTACTTCCACAGAATGGAGGCAGATTATTCTGAGGAATATGTTGATCTGAATGTCCTGATATAAAAGTTCTTCAAAATTAATCATTAAATATATAACAAGATATACTTATTTTTTTTTTTTACAAATACCAAAATGAACCAGTAAAGAGTTATTATTTCTGGGAAAAAGACTAGAGAGCTAGAGCAAGAAACATAGTTTATTTTTTACCATATACCTTCAAACTATGTAAATGTTTATTTACCATGTCATTGTATTTTTTTATAAAGTTATTATTAAAACATAAACTGATGTTTTTAAAGGCAGAAAGATTGCTGACACATCACTAAACTAGATAATTGAAAAAAAAAAAAACAAAAGGAAGGACATTGAGATAATTTTTAAATTAAAAATTAATTTAAAAAACCATCATCATCTGATTATTGAATTACATTCCAACCAACTGCCTGTTCTCAACTCAGTATGTCTTTATTAGCACCTAACTACTAAAAATCAAGAAGTTTGTAAAAATGACCCAAAAAGGAGTAACTAGAGAAGTGTGCCTACCAACATCCATAGTAATATTTGAGTGGGTAAAGAACTTCTGAAGCAGCTAGTGGGAGACCAGAACTCTATCTGACAAGAACTGGGAATGACAGATAAAAAGCAAAAATCACTTGTTCAAAGGTAGTGGAAAACTACTGAGGCAAACTCATCTACTTTAGTCTATAATCTTATCTGACAAATTTTTAATAATTTCTTGGTCAAAAAATATATACAGATAAGGTTAGATATGTCACTATAGTTTTCAATGAAGCCCATCTTGTCAATGTCTAAATTTGAATTGTATACACTTTGAAACAAAAATTATGCATTAGAGTATTTTCTGCTTTGCTTATAGCTCTGATTTTTTTTCCCTGTGAATCCTAAATCCTTTCCTTAGGTCTTTGGGCAGCATAAACATAATAACAACATTAAATCCTGATTGGATACATTCATTGCAAGCTTCCGTGCTCATGCACTGTCAACTTAAATTCAAGAAAGTACTGTTTGGTGTCAGAATAAAGAACAGCATACAAAAGGAACACTCAGGAAATAAGTAGAGGGATGGGTCAACTGCTAAGACTAGGAATAGAAAAGTCCCGAAATTTGATTAGAGGTTGACACTAATAGGCTGCCATGAATCATGGGGGGGAGAAACAGGAGATTACTTGAAAATTACCCTTAATATCAAATCCATATAAAGCACATTAGGGAAAAAATAAGTATGAAACATCTCAAGATTTATATTCGGTGCCTTTGCTATGATTACATAGACTCCTATAATTTTACCTCTCTTTTTTTCCACTTAAGTGTAAAAAGCACATAAATATTAAATACTAAGATTCAAACCTCATTATCTATCAGGGAGCTTCAACAATTATCAATATAATGGTAATTTTGTTTTATTTCTATCTCTTAACACCTTTTTGCTCGATATTTATTTATTTTTATAGCTTTGTTGAGGTATAATTTGCATGACATAAAATGTACCCATTTTAAGTAATTACTTTTAGTGAATGTACAGAATTGTGCAACCATTATGACAGTGTAGTTTTAAAATATTTTAATTATCCCCCAAATTCCTTTGTCCCTATTTATAGTTAGTCCCAAGACCTAAGAAAACACTGATCTGATGTCTCTACAGATTTACCTTTTCTGAACATTTCATAGAAATGAGATCATAAAATATGTAGCCCTTTGCATGTCCCAATTAATTTTAAAATAATAGCTTTTAGCCTGATTCTTTTACTGCATTACTTAAAACAATGGCATGGTACAATATGACCTCGTCCCTAACCAAGATATATGGCAGGGCAATGAAGCAAAATATCTCATCAAAATATCACTTTTCCATAAAATAGAGTCTAAATGCAAGAAAAGAAAAATAACATGGCAGAGAAAATGTAACTCATAACAGAGCGAAGCAAAGCACAGAGTCAGGGTTCCTAGGATGATGATAAACAGTAAGGATGGGAATAGAAATGTAGCCAGAATGTTCTCAGGTTTTTCCTCCATGTAATACTTGACCTGATTTGGTCTGTAGATCAAAAGACTAACTCTGAATCAGTTTGATGAAATTTAAAGGCAGAGGATAGTATGTAAACATAAGCCAAGAACCAAGCCAAAAATTTGCACTCTTTTTGGATGAGAAAGGGGACAATCCCATTATGAGAGCAGTCATGACTAGTTCAGGACATCATTAATTCAGCAGCATTAGGATTGTTAGTGTTCCAATCCTCTGCCTTTTTGTTGGTTTTAGAACAGGCACTATTTGCTAATGAAAAATGGGGTGTGAATAGAACTAGAAGACTAAGCACTGTTAAAAAGGAGCTGAAAAACAGAATGAAGATGAGGGAGAGTAAACAAGATTATTACAGGCAGTACCTAAAGATATTTTTTATGTTTTCTACTGGTATTCATGAAGCATGAATGGATGGATGGACCACAAAGATATAGTTCTATCTATCATCTATCTATCTAGATAGATAGATAGATAGATAGATAGATAGATAGATAGCAAGATATAGGCAATGTGTTATCACTGCATATATCTGAATGTTGAATTTATGTGATATATTTATATGATTTAAAACACTTGTAAATAATGAACAAAAACCACATCATTTTAATATCCTTAGAGAAGTAGACCTGGGCCATTGCATATAAAGATGTTTCCAAGTTCTTCCTGTATGTAAATTACAGAAAGATCTGAAACCCCGAGTTAGCTCTGAATCAGTGACAGTCACTAACACCCAGTAGCAGTTACAGATCTAAATAGAAGTTGAGCCAACTTAATATTTTCTTTCTAGTGAGTCTTACTGTCTACTGGATCTTGACAGCATGCCACAGAAAATGAAGAAGCAAATAGATTGGGCTCTAGGGGTTCATCTGGACAACACTGAGAGGGAAATGTCACCAATTTCATATATTTCTCTTATTGTTGAAGACATGTACTCCTGGGGAATTTAAGAAATACTGCATTTATAGTGTTATTTTTTATTATGCCAGTGGCACTTTCCTGACTATCTCTTTAAATAAATGGACTATCAGTATGAATCATGAAGGATGATACTGAGGATGCCAAAATATCTAGTCAATTCATCTAAAAATATAGTCAAATTGGTTACCTCAATCCACATAGATAACATTTCCTGATAATTAACTGAACTGGTTTTATCAGTATAACCCAAAATATGAATGAGAGGAAAAAAAGGAAAAGAAAATGGGATTAATCAAGGTTATTATAATTATTGTATCATCAAATACATCAGTTTTTATGCATGCATCAGGTTGATCCAAAGTCATTTTACCCTTCACCTTCTCTATAGCAACGCTTGTATCTCTAAAGGCTACTCATCAAATAACTGAAAGAAATTAGCACATAATTATTATGGATTCAGAAGTAAAAAGGGATTAATCAAACATATACAGAGTAAATTTGGCAACCACAGATGCAATATTATTGTATTAAAAGAGAGCAATGTGTTCCTTATTTATGGAAGTTTATGGAAATAATTAAAGCACTCTTGCTAACCTTTCGTACACAAGCTTGGAAGGTAGGATTATTTTCAGTCTTTCAAAAAAATCTTGATTAATTTATTCCTTGGGATTTTTTACATAACCACTGGAGTATACCTAACAAATGCTAAATAACCATTTCTGGAGTGTTCAGACCTGCTATATTTAGCAGAAGCTGGAAGGTACAGCTTAAACTCTAAACTAATCCTTATCTAAATCATACAATGTAAAATGATAATTTAGATAAACTTTCTACTTAGCAGTTTAAATATATTAATTTATCTGAGCCTTCTAAGAATTCTAAGGGTTATATAGGGAAAGGAGTAATATTTTTTACTCAGAGTTGAACAGAGTGTAGTAAGGGAAGTTAAATAATTCATCTTTTGTCACTCAGCCTAGTAGAAACTAGAAAATACTTTTTTTTTCCAGGCACTGTCTCTCTAGTGTTTCATCTCTTATGCTATGTTGCCTCCAAACAGATTTAGAAACTATGGTTCAGAATTTTAAATAATGTTTAATAAGACAGATATATAGATAAATGATACATAAATATCTCCTGATATTTACATGTCAACTTCACATTTCTGCCTTGTCATTAATTAATTAATTAATTAATTAATAATTATTGAATAATTATAGAATGTGTATTAGGTGCCAGGAACTATGGAAGATAATAGGTATAAAGAGATGAACAAAATATAACTTCCTTTCCCCACTATGTATGGGTGTAATCAGACATGTAGAAGTAGATTTAAGTGGGTGAATTGAAGATTGTGACCTCAGATTGTGAAGTGTTTTGTACACCATGTTCAAAATTTAAAATCCTATCCTTCATGCAGCCAGAAGCCACCAGAAATCTAATTAGACATGGAGCCTAGCAAATCAGAACTCTTCTTTCGGAAGTTGCTAGCATTGTAGGGAATAGCTTGCAGAAAGAGGAGACTAGTGATGAGATAAAAAGCCATTGAGGACAGAAATCAGTTGCTGTTGAACAGCATGGTAGCAGTGGTGGGTGGAGAGGAGAACTGGGCTGGGAAATATTCCTAGATATAATTTTAGATGTGGAGTCTGCAGGCTTTGGTGACTTGTTTGATGTACATGTGTGGAGGGAGGTTGCCTTAGAGATGTTCTTTCTACCTTTTAGCAAGCCTGCTGATTTAATTTTTCTAGTTCTTTGCATAATTTCCAGGAAGTTTTAAGGGATAGGCAATGTAGTTTATGTTGTTCAATGCTTTCTTGGTCTTCATCATCACATGTGTATTTAAGATTACCCAATTCCAAAGGACCCATCTGAGCCAATTTTATACCTCTCTTTAACTTTAATAAAAGCAGAAATTGATATTAAAAGTAAAAAAAAATCATTATTTTTTATCTTTGATTTAGGCACCTTTTGGAGATAGTTTTTGGTTATTGATTTTTCTATGAATGTTGCTCTACTTCATAAGTTGTTATTACTGTGGCACAGGTTATAATACTTCCTACTTCCTAGATATAAATCTCTACAAAATTATTCATGTCAATATAGAATAAAACCTTAGGTCTTCAATAGGTATTCATTTTCAATATTGGCAGAAATCTTTTTACCAGGATAGTGGCAAAATAGCAAGTTATCAAGATATCATGACCTTGAATTAGTTAACATTCCAATAGTGAAGTATTTTGACCTCAGCAAAGATAGTGAATATGTTATGGATGAGATGTTCTGATGAAATCATGGAGCAATCATGTTTCTTAAAAATTCTAGAAAAGTTAATGTCAGAAAAAATAAGAATTTTTTTGCTCACTTCTTTCAGGCATTTTAGAAACCAAGTCAAACTGAGGCTTAGTTATTGCCAGACTAGAAAAATTGTGAGAGGGACACTTGGGTGGCTCAGTGGTTGAGCATCTGCCTTTGGCTCAGGGCATGATCTCGGGGTCCTAGGATCAAATCCTGTATTGGGCTCTGTAAGGAGCCTGCTTGTCCCTCTGCCTATGTCTCTGACTCTCTCTATGTGTCTCTCATGAATAAATAAATAAAATCTTTTAAAAAATTTTTTTAATTGTGAGGAGAAAAAATCATCTTATTTTAATAGTGTGGGTTTTTTTCCCTTTCTAAGTATTCATATAGAGAAATTATATTCAATGAAAACGTTGAGTTTACACTAGTCAGTTACATAATTTTCTTTCCGTCTACCTTTAGTAAAAAGGCATTAGCATCCTATGTGTGCCTTTCATTATGAGATACTGATTATGTCTTTGAACATGCCTAAATTTTACAAATCAGTCAGTATCGAAACATGGCCTCCCAGTTGGGTAAATTTAATGAATACATGGTTCAATAAGAACTAAAGAATGGAAGATACAAATCTCATGACAAAAATGAGACACTTTTCACAGTTACACAGGAAATAAATAGATGTGGGATGCAAGTGACAGAGCAAATTCTGATTTTCAACCTGAAATGGCAAAATGAAACACCATGCAAAGGACCTCCTTGAAATATAGTTGAAGGAAAGGTATTAGGCAATTGAAAGAAAACTACAGTTTTTGTGTCAACAGACAGGATTGTGGATACTTTTGAATAAATTATCATTTCTCTACTCCAGTTGATTGTGTGCTAGCCACAAATTCCTGACATTTCAAATATATTGTTGATGATATCTGTGTATTTTATCCTCTAGTTGGATGCATCTAACTATTTCCTTGACTTGGTGATTCAGGTATGAAGAGATGCATGGAGAACACTGTTCAACTATTTCAGATTTTTCTAAAAATATCTGGGTATGATGTATAGAATCTAGCAATGTCAACAAACTCTGTTCCTGAAAAAGGATGCTAAGCATATTATGGTGTAAAATACCTAGAAACAAAAAGTATCTTAAGTGTCATATAAATAATTTTATTTAGAACATGGTGGATTAGTAGGGGGACCTGGAGCTTGTCTCATGCCTCAAACACAGCTAGATCAACAGCAAACTATTTTGAAGAACTAGGAATACAATCCGAGGATTAAGAAAACAATCTCACAATTGGAGGGAGAGAAGGTGGCACATGAGAGGTTCAGAGCCATGAATTGGGGGAGAGGAAAGTTGTGAGGCCACAATGGGGAGAGAACCCATTTTGCAGAACAAAGTCAGGAAGAAGGAGACAGCAGGAAAGAGTGCAGTGGGTAGGGTTCACAAATAAACCTGGTAAGGGGATCCCCAGGGTTGCACTGGGGGAGATTGCTCCCCTTCCCAGAGAACATTTGGAAGAGTGTGTTTTGCCTCTCCATTGACACAGGCCAGCAGGGAGCCATTGAATGATGCTCAACAGCGGAGGCAGAGGTGCACTGGTAGCAGCTTTTCGATGTGAGCCACAGTAGACTGAAGCCACATTGCATGTGTCAGAAAGGCTGCTTTTCCGGGACAAAACTGAGCAGAGAACAGAGACACGTGCAGTATGCAGATAACCTGGTCACTGCTTTTTGCTGTCTGCCACAATAGACCCAAGCCACTGTGTGACTGCTTTTCCAGGACAGAATGGAGTAGAAGACTGGGGTATGCAGATGGCAGGGGCAGATAACCTGGTCTCAGCTTTTCACTGTGTTGTCACAATAGACTTTAGCCCCCTTGCGCTACTGTGCAACTTCTTTTCTGAGACAGTATGCTGTGGAGGTGCCACAAGGCTCTCCTCTAGGGGAAGAGTATGGGTCCACACCTGGCTAGGCCCTTTAAAACTTGGAGTTTTGAATCCCAGCCATTGACCAGAGACAAATACAGAAGATCTATGGCACGGGTTTGCTAACCTGGGGCACAGAGAGGTTAAGGGCAGAGATCTGATGAAAGCTCAAGTGGCAGGAGATTGTTTGCTTTTCTAAGAGGGCCTCCTGAACAGCAGAGGCCAAGAGTTCCTTCCTTGGGGATGAGAAGGGCGGGTGATGCCATCTTCCTCCTCCACTCCTTTCTCCCACTGCTCCCCTTACCCACACACACACCAGTACGGTTGGACTTAAGAAAGAAACACAACACCTACAGTGGAGGCTGGGGTCCCTTACACAAACACCACCCTCTCTATGCCTGGCTGTGGCATTTTTGTAAGAGCAAGTCTGTTTGTGAGCCAGCTCAGCCGGCCTCTCCCTCAGAACACAGCACCCCCCCACCCCCGTGTACCAAGTCTACTGATTAAACAGTACTCCAAACTGTCAGCTTCAGTTCTGGCAGAAATAGGAGTAGACTTGCCTTTTCATCCTTTAATTTTAATTTTTAAATTAATTATTTAATTTTTGTCTTACATATATTTTTCTTATATATATATTTCTACATATTTTTCTTCCTTTTTTAATCTTTTTTTCCCTTTTTTTGATATCAGGCTTATAAGTTTTTGTTCATTTGTTGGTTTGTTTGTTTCCTTCTCTTATTTTTTGGACCAAGCTTCTTTGTTCTTTTTTTCGTCCTTCCTTATTCCTTTATCCTTCTTTCTTTCCTATTCTTTGGAATCGGGCTTAAGATTTTTTGATAGTTTGTGTGCTCTTTTGTTCCTTTTCTCTTGTCTTGGATCAGGTTTTCTTTTTTTCTTAAATCTTTTCCAGGCTTATTTTAACAAAGAAATCAGAAAACAACAACAGGTTAACACCACGACATATCATAGTGAAACTTGCAAAATGCAAAGATAAAAAGAGAATCCTGAAAGCAGCTTGGGAGAAAAAGTCCTCAGCCTATAAGGGTAGACATGTAAGGCTGGCAGCAGACCTGTCCACAGAGACCTGGCAGGCCCGAAAGGACTGGTATGATATATTCAATGAGCTAAATAAATGGGGGAAAATATGCAACCAAGAATAATTTATCCTACAAGGTTGTCATTCAGAATAGGAGAAATAAAGAGTTTCCAAGATAAACAAAAACTAAAGGAGTTCATAAACACTAAACCAGTCCTGAAAGAAATATTGAAGGGAATACTTTGACTGGGAAAGAGAGACCTAAAGTAACAAAGACTAGAAAGGAATAGAGGCAATCTACAGGAACGGCAACTTGACAGGTAATACAATGGCACTAAATTCAAATAATTACTCAATGTAAAAGCAGTAGATACTCCAATCAAAAGACTTAGGGTATCAGAGTGGATAAAAAAAACCAAGACCCATTGATATGTTGCCTAGAAGAGACTCATTTTAAGCACAAAGACACCTCCAGATTAAAGTGAGAGAGTGGAGGACCATTAATCATGCTAATGGACATCAAAATAAAGACATCCTCATATTAGAAAAATTAGATTGTAAGCCAAACACTGTAATAAGAGATGAAAAAGGAGAGTATATCATAAGAAAAGGATCTATTCAACAAGATATTTTTTAAGGTTTTATCTATTCATGAGAGATACAGAGACATAGGCAGAGGGAGAAGCAGGCTCCATGCAGGGAGCCCGATATGGAACTCGATCCTAGGACTCTGGGATCAAGCCCTAAGCCAAAGGCAGACACTCAACCACTGAGCCACCGAGGCGGCCCTCAACAAGAAGATCTTTTTTTTTTTTTTTTTTTTTTTTAACAAGAAGATCTTATAAGTGTAAATATTTATGTACCTAACTTGGGAACAAATATAGAAAACAATTAATAACAAACTTAAAGAAACACATTGATAATAATACAATAATAATAGGGGACACCCCACTCACATCAATAGATCATCTAAGCAGAAAATCAACAAAGACATAGGGCTTTGAATGATACTATGGACTGGATGGACTTAACAGATATATCGAGAGGATTTCATCCTAAAGCAGTAGGACACACATTCTTTTCAAGTGCACATGAAACATTCTCCAGAATAGATCTCATACTGGATCAAAATCAGCCCTCAACAATTATAAAAAGATTGAGAGTATTCCATGCCTATTTTCAGAGCACAATGCTATGAAACTTGAAGTCGAACAAAAGAAAAAAATTGGAAGGAACACAAATACATGGAAGTTAAGGAACATCTGACTAAAGAATGAATGGGTCAATGAGGAAATTAAAGAGCAATTTTATAAATACATAGAAATAAATGAAAATGAATACATGACAGTTCAAAATCTTTGGGATGCACCACCAAAGGCAGTCCTCAGAGGGAATTATTTGGCAACACAGGCCTTCCTCAAGAAGCAAGAAACGCCTCCAATATACAACCTAACCTTAATCCTAAAGGAGCTTCAAAAAGGACAGCAAATAAAGCCTAACTTTATTTGCTGGAGCAGGAGAAGGGAAATAATAATGATTAGAGCAGAAATCAATGATATAGAAATTTTTTAAAAGAGGGAACTGATCAATGAAACTAGGAGCTGATTCTTTCAAAGAATTAAAAAAATTGATAAACCCCTAGCCAGACTTATAAAAAAAAGAATCAAATAAAAATCATGAATGAAAGAAGAGAGATCAAAACCAACACCAAAGAAATATGAACAATTATAAGAGAATATTATGAGCAAGTATATGCCATCAAATTAGGCAATCTGGAAGAAATGGATGCATTCCTAGAAACATATAAACTACCAAAACTTAAATAAGAAGAAAAGAAGATCTGAATAGAACCATAACCAGCAAAGAACTCGAATCAATAATCAAAAATCTCCCAATAAACAAGAGTCCAGAGCTAGATGACTTCCTATGGGAGTTCTACCAAATATTTGAAGAAGAATTAACACCTATTCTTTTGAAACTTTTCAAAAAAAATAGAAATAAAGGAAAACTTCTATGCTCATTCTATGAGGCCAAAATTAGGTTGATCCCAAAATCAGAAAAAGACTCCACCAAAAAGGAGAATTACAGACCAATATCCGTGATGAACATGGGTGGAAAAATTCTCAACAAGGTACTGGTTAATAGAATCCAGCTACATTAAAATGATTATTCACCATGACCAAGAATTTATTCCTGGGCTGCAAGGTTGGTTCAATATCCACAAATCAATCAATGTGATATACCACACTAATAAAAGAAAGAGAAAGAATCATATGATCCTCTCAATAGATTCAGGAAAAGCATTTGATGAAATACAGCATCCTTTTTTGAGTAAAACTCTCTGCAGTGTAGGGATAGAGGGAACATACACCAATATCATAAAAGCTGTATATGAAAAGCCCACAGCAAATATCATCCTCAATTGGGAAAAAATAAGAGCTTTTCCCCTAAGGTCAAGAACAAGATAGGGATATGCACTCTCACTGCTATTGTTCAACATAATACTAGGAGATGTAGCCTCAGCAATCAGACAACAAAAAGAAATAAAAGGCATCAAATCAGCAAAGAAGAATTCAAACTTCTGCTATTTGCAGATGAAATGATACTCCATGTAGAATACCTGTAAGACTCCACCAAAAAATTACTAGAACTGACACAGGAATTCAGCAAAGGCACAGGATATAAAATCAATACACAGAAGTCTGTTGCATTTCTATACACCAATAATAAAGTAGCAGAAGAGAAATTAAAAAAATCAATCTCATTTACAATTGCACTAAAAACCATAAGATACCTAGGAATAAGCCTAAGCAAAGAGGTAAAAGATTTGTATGCCAAAAAGTATAGAACTCTCATGAAATTGAGGAAGACACAAAGAAATGGAAAAACATTCCATGCTCATGGATTGGAAGAACAAATGTTGTTAAAATGTCTATGTTATCCAAAGCAATCTATTCATTCACTGCAATCCCTATCAAAATATGACCAGCATTTTTCACAGAGCTGGAACAAACAATTCAAAATTTGTACAGAACCAGAAAAGCCCTCAATAGCCAAAGGAATGTTGGAAAAGAAAAGGAAAGGGGTGCCTGGGTGGCCTAGTTGGGTAAATGCCTTTGGGTCAGGTCATGATCCCAGGATCCTGAGATGGAGCCCCCTGTTGGGTTCCCTGCTCAGCGGGGAGACTGCTTCTCCATATCCTCCCTGCTCATGCTTTCTGTTGCGCTCTCTCTCTCTCTCTCTCAAATAAACAAATAAAATTTTTTAAAAGAAGTAAAAGGAAATCAAAGCTGGAGGTATCACAATTCTGGACATGCTGCTGTATTACAAAGCTGTAGTCATCAAGATAATATGTTACTGGCACAAAAACAGACACATAGATCAATATGTGAACCCTCAATTTTAAGGTCAACAAACATTCAAAAAAGCAGGAAAGAATATCCAATGGAACAAAATCTCTTCAACAAATGGTGTTGGGAAACTGAACAGCCACATGCAGAAGAATGAAATTGGACCATTTTCTTATACCATATACAAAAGTAAATTCAAAATGGAGGAAATGGAGGAAAGACCTAAATGTGAGACAGGAAACCATCAAAGTCCTACAGGAGAACACAGGTAAAAACCTCTTTGACCTTAGCCAGAGTAACTTCTTGCTAGACAGTTCTCCAAAGGCAAGAGAAACAAAAGCAAAAATGAACTATTGGGACATCATCAGGATAAAAAGCTTTTGCATGACCAAAGAAACAATCATCAGAACTAAAACACAGCCTATGGAATGGGAGAAGATATTTGCAAATGACATATTAGATGAAAGGGCCAGTGACCAAAGTCTATATAGAACTCACCAAACCAACACCCAAAAAACAAAGAAATCTAGTCAAGAAATGGTCAGAAGACACGAACAGACATATCTCCAAACAAGACATGCAAATGGCCAGTAGACACAGAAAAAATGTTGACCATTACTTGGCATCAGGGAAATACAAATCAAAACCACAGTGAATACTACCTCACACTGGTCAGATGCCTAAAATTAACAACACAGGAAACAAATTTTAGTGAGGATGCAGAGAAAGGGCAACACTCTTACATATACTATTGGTGGGAATGCAAACTAGTGCAGTAACTCTGGAAAAAGTGTGGGGGTTCCTCAAAAAGTTAAAAATAGAACTACCTTATGAGCTGGTAACTGTACTAATAGGTTTTTAGCCTAAGGATACAAAACTAGTGTTCCAAAGTGGCACATGCACTCCAATGTTCACAGAGCAACAAAGTCCACAAGACCCAAACTATGGAAAGAGAAAAGAAGTCCGTTGATAGAGGAATGGATAAAGAAGATGTGTGACACACACACACGCACACACACACAATGTAATATTAGCTATCGAAAGAATGAAATCTTACCATTTGAAACAATGTAGATGAAACTAGAGTGTATTATGCTAAGAGAAATAAGTAGTCAGAGAAAGAAATACCGTATGATTTCACTCTTATGTGGAATTTAAGAAACAAAACTGATGAACATAAGGGAAAGGAAGGAAAAATAAATAAGTGGGTGGGGGGATGGGGTAAAAGGGTGATTGCATTATTCTTCTTTTTTTTTTAGCTTCCTTAAATTAATGAACCAAGGAGATTACTCACTTTGTGAAAATTTGCTACTTGTCCTGCATTGTACTATACTGATTTATTTTTCTATTTTTAAAAGATTTTATTTATTTATTCATGAGAGACACACAGAGAGAAGCAGAGACATAGGTAGAGGGAGAAGCAGTCTCCCTGCAGGAAGCTGCATAAGGGACTCATCCCAGGACCCTGGGATCAATTCCTGAGCCAAAGGCAGTCCCTCAACCACGGAGCCATCCAGGTGTCCTGTACTGATATATTTATATCTCATTTCTTAGAATAGAAGCTACTCAGAGATTGGGTGCATGTAAACATCTTTATCACCCAGCATCAAGGTCAGTGCCTAACAAAAAGCAGGCAGTCAAAAAATGTGTTGAGTGAATGAATGAATTGTGGCCTCTAAAGTTGCAAGAAAAATCTGGTTTTAATTCTAAAACTGCATCCTTGCCATAGTCAGAGAAATTTGATGGACTTGATAAAACTCCTACCAGGACGGCATAAATTTTAGATATTGCCCATCCCCCAAGCAAGGAGTGTTCTTATATCTCTGTTGAGTTTCTTGGAAAATTTGGAAGGCATCATTCGCAAAATGTTCATATAAAATAGCTGATGAGGTATTTTGGAATCACAGGGCTTGTAAAACCTTGAAAAGTCATTAAGTAAATGTTTAATGGAGGAGTCTAAAATATTCCCCTGGCTGCAGTGAGGATTATATTTATAAAGGTTAGGGCAAACCCGGTGCCTCAGCAGTTTAGCGCCGCCTGCAGCCCAGGGTGTGATCCTGGAGACTCGAGATCTAGTCCCACATCAGGCTCCCTGCATGGAGCCTGCTTCTCCCTCTGCCTGTGTCTCTGCTTCTCTCTCTCCTCTCTGTGTATTCTCATGAATAAATAAATAAAATCTTTAAAAAAAAAATAAAGGTTAAGCAATTTGCCTTATAAAAACAATCTATGGGTAGGGAAAGGGAAGAAAAAATAAAATAAGATGAAAATAGAGGAGGAGGCAAATCATAAGACACTCTTGCCTCTAGAAAACAAACTGAGGGTTGCTGGAGGAGAGGTGGGTGGGGGGCTGGTATAATTGGGTGATGGGCATTAAGGAAGGCACTTGATGCAATGACGCTGGTGTTATATGTAACTGATGAATTACTAAATTCTACCCCTGAAATTAACACTGTATATCAACTAACTTGTATTCAAATAAAGCAAAAAAAAGTAATTTTGTTTAAAAATGGAATATTTTAGAATAATTGTCTTTAATTTTTATGGTCACAAACAGCTTGAGATTCTAGTATAAGTTATAGACCATATCCTCTGGAAAATGCAAGAACTTGCAACATTTCAAAATAGTTAAAAATGCATTTAAAAATACATTTTAGGGCACCTGGGTGGTTCAGTTCATTATGAGTCTGCCTTCAGCTCAGGTTCATGATCTCAGGTTCCTGGATTGAGTCCCATATCTGGCTCTCTGCTCAGTGGAGGGTCTGCTTACCCTCTACCCCTACCCGTGGTCTCTCAAATACATACATACATACATACATACATACATACATATCTTTAAAAATTTTTAGGGGATCCCTGGGTGGCGCAGTGGTTTAGCACCTGCCTTTGGCCCAGGGCTCGATCTTGGAGACTAGGGATGGAGTCCCACGTCGGGCTCCCTGCATGGAGCCTGCTTTTCCCTCTGTCTCTGTCTCTGTCTCTGTCTCTGTCTCTCTCTGTCTATCATGAATAAGTAAATAAAATCTTTTTAAAAAATAAAAAAATAAAAATACATTTTAAAAATAGTTTTTAAAATACATTTAAAAAGTACATGATGGTCCATGTTTAAGAATTCTTGTCTTAAAAAAAGAAAAGAATTCATGTCTTATTCATTTGCCCCAATGCCAATTGCATAAAAGTGATATTTGGATCTAGTTTTTTTCAAACATACTATTTTACTTGTTATTGGGATACAATGACATTTCTGTAATCATTTAACATGAAATTGGTCAATTAGTGAAGTTACTTATTTTTTCGTGCTATTTGTATTTAACTAGCATAGTGTTTGTATTAAAGAAAAGAAAGATTAAAAAAAGAAAAGAAAGATTCATGTGAGAATTGCTATCAGACATAAGAAATTATGGGCACCTTGAAGAAACGATTCTATGTATATGCAAAATATTTTTATATGCAAAATATTAATAATAAAAGATGCTATTCTCTATATAGTAATTCTAATGTCCTTTTGACTAATTTCATGCACATATCAAAGGAAAGATAAAAAATTGTGTTATTGGGATCCCTGGGTGGCGCAGCGGTTTGGCGCCTGCCTTTGGCCCAGGGCGCGATCCTGGAGACCCGGGATCGAATCCCACATCAGGCTCCCAGTGCATGGAGCCTGCTTCTCCCTCTGCCTGTGTCTCTGCCTCTCTCTCTCTCTCTCTCTGTGACTATCATAAAAAAAAAAAAAAAAAAAAAAAAATTGTGTTATTTTTCTCTCTTCTGGTGCTTTGAGACTAGTAGGATTTCTTTCAAAGATAGATATTAATCACTTCTTCCAAATTATAACATCACGAGAGATACATCTTCAAAGGAGATTATTATATTTGCAATGTATAAAACAAATTTGAGATATACGTTCAAAGATTATTATCTTTAGTTGGAGGAATTTGTTATATATGAAATTCTAAATTAAAATACACAGTTTTTTGATGTAGTTTTTTGGTAAAGTTATACATATATGTTTATAACATGCATCCAGACTGAGAACAGTCCATGGTAATTTAATGGGGTACCACAAATTAAATTTTATATAGAGTGTGGTATTGATATGTTAATAATTAAGAATATTTTTCTGTTTAATTTATTTGCCTTTTGAGTCAATTGCATTAACTAAGGCTTTAATGTTGGTTAGCTACAATGTTTTCTATAAAAGTAATTCTAAATAATTTTTAAATTGTGCTTACAGATTAGTTTCATAAAATCTGTGCTTTGAAGGTTTATTGCATTTTTCCATAATCAAACAAAAAAGTTCAGTTATTTCAGATTCTATATTTTCATTTAAGATTACTTTTATTTTTATTGTTTTTAAAATGTTTTTAAAAGATTTTATTTATTTATTCATGAGAGACACAGAGAGACAGAGGCAGAGACAGGCAGGGAGAGAAGCAGGCTCCATGCAGGGAGCCTGATGTGGGACTCGATCCCAGGACTCCAGTATCACACCCTGGATTGAAGGCAGATGCTCAACTGCTGAGCCACCCAAGTGTCCTTAAGATTCCTTTTAGACAAATAACTTATAAATATATTATCTTTACTAGTTATATAGGCTAAATTATAATTATATAGAAAAAACTAATAGTTTTTATTAACAACATAATTACATAATACTCAAAAATGTTTTGAGTGAATGCCTGAAACAGTGAATAAAATCGATGGTAAAAATTCTATGCATTATACATCACAAACAATGGCAATACTGCCTATAGTAATGATTGCCCTCAGTGCAACTTATAGGGACAATTTGGGGGAGAATTGAATAATTTCATGACTATATTTCCCAATGGCTAATTTGATAGAATTCTTTTTGATGTTGTTCCTAGTATTTTTCAATCTCTATACATGTGCAGAAGATATAAAAATAAATAAGTCATGGTTTACTTTTGTAAAGATTTTGAAGGGAAACAAATATGTAACGTATATAGATAATGTAATATGAAATGAACAGTAATTTAAAATTGGGCAAAATAAGAAAGTCATATAGAGAAGGTAATATCTACGGGAAATAAGGAAAGCTTCACAGAAGAGGTATTTATATAAGTTTTATTTAAATCATTAAGTAATACATATGTACTGTAGGAAACTTGGAAATGGGGCAGCCCTGGTGGCTCAGCGGGTTTAGCGCTGCCTCCAACCCAGGGTGTGATTCCGGAGACCTGGGATCGAGTACCATGTCAGGCTCCCTGCATGGAGCCTGCTTCTCCCTCTGCCTGTGTCTCTGCCTCTCTCTCTCTGTGTCTCTATGAATAAATAAATAAAATGTTAAAAAAAAAAAGGAAACTTGGAAATGTTAGGTAATGTAGATAAGAGAGAAAAACACACTATCATCCAATGATAACCATCATTGGTATTTGTTACATATGCATGTTTTTGTTGTGCTGTTTTATTTCAATTAAATTACTTACATTTACCATATCTTTAAGTGCTATTTGTGAGTGAGATGTTTAGTGGATGCAGTTTTTCTTAATTTTTATGTGCAATAATTTATTAAATCAATACGTTATACTGGATTTTTAGATTTGGTAGCATATTAACAGTTTACTTAGACATCATCATGTATTGTGCTTCTGGGTTTGAAGTACTTTTAGAGGGAGTACAGTTCTTCAATTCCCCTTAAGTGAATTGCTTATTCTTTTGCAGGAAGTCTTTATTTCCTTTTTTTTTTATTTTTTAATTTTAAAATTTTTCTGCTGTTGGATAGCTCTAAAGATTTTTTGGCATTGGTTTTTTTTATACAGTATGTATAAGTATGATAAGTATATCTGGAATTGGGGTGAGTTTTCAATCTGAGTTATGTAGTCCTTCTAACCAATATAAAAATAATTTTAACTGTTATTTCAAATTCTGCTTCTGAATTGTTATCTAATATTTTTCTGGAACTTCTCCTATGAAAGACATTTCATTTTCAATGTATTTAAATTTCCATATTTTTCACTTCTTTAGCTTCGTACTGCATTAAAAATTTTTTTCTTTATATTTACCTACCAGTGTACCACATTTTTTGCTTCTTATTTACCTTCACATTGAAAGTACCATTAACTTTATTTAAATATGTATATTTTAATTTCTAGAATTTTTATTTATTATATTTCAAACTCCCTGTTTTTTTCATATAACATTTTTCTTGAGTTACAATATTCTTTCTTTACCTTTTTTTACTTAGTGCCTTAAAATGTAATATAAAATATTTAAGACAATCTAAAAGTATAAATAATAATTTAATGATCATTTACCCATTATCCTGATTTATAATATATAAAACACTACCCAGTCACCTCTATATAAATCTTAACTCTCATATACCTCCTAATTTTAACTCTCACTCAGAGATATGTACTACCTGTAATTTGGTGATAGTTTTCTCACTTTCTTTTTTATTCTTTTATTATAGAAGTATTTGGGTTTTTGCTTATTTGTAAATTGCATAAATATGTGACGATGGGCTTTATTATCTTTGACATTTACATTTTTACTCCATATAACATCTTAGATGCATGTCCTTTAGTTTCATTATTTTTTCACTGCTGTGTTGTATTCTATTTTATGAATATACATAATTTATTAATTTATTTGTTGAAAGGTTAAGGAATGCTATGTAAACAATATGATATATAATTTGTATAGTTTAAAGTTTTCAAGGATTTTTACACAAGTGTATAATTCTACATTTTATGAAAATATCAGTAAAATAATTATATTGATTCACAGTATAACCAGCTATGCCTGAGTTACTTCACAACATTGCCAAACCTTGATATCATTGGTTTTTAAATTTTCCAAAATGATGTTTGTAAAATAATAACTCATTTGGTTTTTGTTGTTGTTGTTTAAGATTTTATGTATTTATTCAGGAGAGACCAGGCTGAGACATAGGCAGATGGAGATACAGGCTCTCTACAGGGAGTCTGATATGGGGCTCAATCCCTATTTGTTACAAATGGACGATTTCCTTCTTTATAAGGCTCTGTAATAGTCCATTGTATGTGTATACCACATTTGCTTTATCCATTGACAGACACTTAGGTGTTTTGTTTTGTTTTTTTATACCTTGGCTCTTGTGAATAATAGCCAGTGAACAAGGGAGTGCAAATATCTCTTTGAGATTCTGATTTCAATTTCTTTGAGTGAATACCCAGAAGGGGGATTGCTGAGTTATATGGTAGTCTAATTTTTAATTTGTTGAGGAAACTCCATACTCTTTTCCATAATGGCTGTGTCAATTTATTTTGTTACTACCAATCTTTAAAGATTATCTTTTTTATATCCTCACCAACACTTGTTAAAGTCTGGCTTCTTGGTAACACCTATCCTAACGAGTGTGATGTGATATCTAATTGTGGTTTTAATTTGCATTTCCTTGTTGATTAATGATGTTGAGCGCCTTTTCATGTACCTGCTATCTTTGGAAAAATGTTTATTCAGTTCCTCTGACCATTTTTTAATCAGGGTACTTGTCTGTTTGTATTTGCTACTGAATTGTATGAGTCCTCTATAAATGTATATGTCCTATATAAATATAAATATATCCTATATATTTAGGATATTAACCTCTTATCAGACACATGGCTTACAAGTATTTTCTCCCATTCTGTACATTTTCTTTCACTTTGATATTGTTTCCTTTGCTGGGCAGGAGCTTTTTAGTTTGAAGTAATCCCCCTTGTTTATTTTTGGTTTGGTTGCTTGTGTTTTTGGTATCATATTCACAAATCATTGCCAAGTATCAAGGAGTTTTTTCCTCCTGTGTTTTCTTCTAGGAGTTTATGGTTTTAGATTTTATGTTTAATTCTTTAATTCATTATGAGTTGGCTTTTATGTATGGTATGAAATAAGGGTCCAATTTTATTCTTTTGCATGTATGTATTTTTCTGTTGATCAGTAATAACAAATGTATCAGATATGAAATATCCCTACAGGTGTGATTTTTTTTCTGGGTAAAATACTCTTCCACTAGTCTAGTTTTCTCTTCTTACATCAAAGCAGTCATAACTACTATGTTTTATATATATATATATATATATCTTGCAAATCAACTTACTCACTTTTTAAATATTTTTCATAGCTTCCTTGTCTCTTCTTCCTTCTTTATATTTGCATTTCTGAGAACAATTTAATTTTTTAGCTCTTTAATTGAAATTATTGTAAAGTACACAAAACATACACATATTTATCAATAAATTATAACAAAGTGGACACCTATTAGACACTTTCTAAAGTCAAAGAATAAACTATTTCCAGAACATCCAGTACATCTGGAAATAGTACTATTTCCACACTGTTTCCAGTACTCAACCCCTATCTCCTCATAAACCTTCTCACACTTCTATCTCTCCCATTATAAGGCAGTTGATCTCTCAATTTATAGTTTTACTAGGCACAAACAGGATAATGTAATATCTAATAGTTTGTATACTTTTTTCTTTCAAAATTATATTCATGGGTTTTATCTGTTCCAATAGTCACTTTTATTTATTTTTATTGCTATGTAGTATTTTATTGTAAGGATAAAACACTATCAGATCATGACCTGAACTGAAACCAAGAGTTGGATGCTATACTGACTGAGCCACCCAGGGTGCCCCATGTAGGCCAGTTTCTTAACTTCTTATAATAAATTTCATATATATGTATATATATATGAGATACACAGGTGTGTATATATGTGTGTGTGTGTACGTGAAATCTATATATGAGATAAATATAATATAATAATCTCCTGTCGATTCTATTTCTCTGCAGACTCCTAATATTCATGTATTATCCTGGAAATATACTTAAAGGTGTGATTGCTGTAATACTTTCACTTTAGTAAGAACTTCTAAACTCTTTTCAAAAGTGTTTATAAGAATTTATAATTCTACCAGTGTACCAAAAGTTTCTGTTGCTCTACATCCTTGCCAACATTTGGCATTTTCAGTTGTTAATTTTTTAGCTTTTAGTAATTGTGTAATTATCTCATTGTGGTTTTGATTTACATTTTCTTAACTGCTGAATAGGATAAACATTTCATGCCACATCTCATATGGCAATTATCTATTTAGATTTTTTTTTCTGGTGAAATTCTTGTTTGAATTCATCACCTACAGGGAGGGGTTGTTTATCCTTTTCTTCCTTAAATGTAGAATTTTTTTACATATTCTAGACATGAGCCTTTTGTTAACTCTATGTATTACTACTATCTTTTCACAATCTTTCTTTGCATCCTCTAAATGATGTCTCTTGGTGAATAGAATTTTAAACTTAGATGTCTTCCATTGCATTAATTCCCAGGATTCTGTTTCTGATTCTGTTTTCTATGTTCTTCCTCTGGTTTTGGATCATGTTGATCTTTGTATGCACCTGTATTTTTCTTTTGTTTTTCCTTTAGTTTACTCATGATTCATATACATACAGAGAAGTATACGTATCTTAAGTGTATATTTTGCCCCACTTAGATATTACTAACACAAGTATAGCAGATATCTTTTTAAAAATATAGATTACTTTCATCATCCCATATCTATTCCATTTACCTCATACAAAGCAACTGCTTTTCAGATTTCTCTATATTACTTTCTCTTATTCTAGAAATTCATATAAAAAGAAGCAAATGACATAGTGATATATATATATACATATATATATTCTTTTGTGTTTTACTTATTTTGATCAGAATTAAGTTTTTTGAGGTCCATACATAATTTTTTAAAGATTTTATCTATTTATTCATGAGAGACACACACACACACAGAGGCAGAGACACAGGCAGAGGGAGAGAAGCAGGCTCCATGCAGAAAGCCCGATGTGGTACTCGATCCTGGGTTTCCAGAATCAGGCCCTGGGCTGAAGGCGGCACTAAACCGCTGAGCCACCCGGGCTGTCCCATACACACTTTTGTACCACTGAGGAGAAATATTCCATCCAGGTGTCCCCTAGCCACTCAGATGTCTGCCTTCTGTTCAGGTCGTGATCCCGGGGTTCTGGGATCAAGTCCCACATCCAGCTTCCAGCAGAGAGCTTGCTTATCCCTCTGCCTAGTCTCTGACTCCGTGTGTCTCTCATGAATAAGTAACTTCTTAAAAAAATAATAACAAAATAAAAATTATCTTTGTGTTCTGTTATCTATTCTATTGATTTTTGCTCTTATATTTATCATTTTCTTGTCTGCTTACTTTGGGTTTAATATGCTCTTCCTTTTCTAGCTCCTTAAGATGGTTGTTTGAACTTGACCTTTCTTCTTTTATAGTATATAAGTATTAGAACTACACATTTTTCTATACTCATCATTTTACCTGCATTCCATATATTTTGGCATGTTGTGTTTTTATTAACATTTTGTGTAAAATAGCTTACTGACTTTCAGTCTACATGTTATCTCAGGGACAACAGACAAAGAAGCATTGAAGTTTCCATATATCATTCTCAATTTGCTATATCTTCTTTCACTCATGTAAGTTTTGCTTCATGGATTTTGAACCTGGTTATTAGAATTACTAGGTACATACACATTTAAGATTATGATGTATTCTTGATGAATTAGCCCTTTATTATGAAATGACTCTCTTTATCATTAATAATACTCCTCTGAAGTCTACTTTATGTGATATTAATATAGCCATTCTATATTTTAATGAGTATATGTTTTTCTATAGTTTTACTTTTAACTGTGTTTCTTTTAACAACATACATTTTGGTCTTACCTTAATATCCTGTTTGCCAATATATGACTTTTGAAGAGTTTAGTTCATTTACATTTAATTTATTTATTAATATTTCAGGTTTAAGTCTACCATTTGTTATATTTTTCAACTTGTTCCTTTTTCCCCTGTTTCTTAACTATTTTTAAATTGGCTTTACATTTTATCTCCTCTGTTGGCTTATTAACTAGCCTCTTTGCTTTGTTGTTCATGGTTTCTCTAGGATTGTGTGCACATTTCTAATTCATCATATTCAAAGTTAAATAATACATTATTTTAAATATAATATCTTTATAATTTATGCTTTTAATAATAAAAGCCTTACAACAGTGTATTTCTATGCTTTCCTTCTTCCTTTTGAGTTGTTGTTTTCACACATTTTACTTCTATACCCATTATAAGCTCCACAGAACATTTACTATTTTTGCCTTAATTATTTCTATAAAATTTAATGAACAAGAAAAAAGTCTTTTATATTTACTTACAGAGTTACTATTTCCAATATTCTATATTCCTTTTTGTAGAGCTGAGGTTTCATCTGTTATCATGTTTCCTCAGACTCAAGAACTTTCTTTAACACTGCTTAAAGTGCAAGTCGGCTGGTGACAAATCATTTTAGTTTTTTATTATATTTTTAAATCTTTATTTTACTTGCTTTTTTAGATATATTTTCTGGATATAAAATTACAAATCGCCTCTTATTTTCTTCAATAGTATTTTAATGACTTTTTGAAATTATCTTATGGCTTGCATTATTTCTGAGAGCAGTCTATCTTATTATTATTTGCCTATAAGCAATGTGTTTATTTTCTGTCTTCTTTTGTAAGATTTTTGTCTTAATGATTTATTTTTCAGCACTTTGATTATGATGTATCTTAGTGTGTGTTTTGTTTGTTTTATTTTGGTTTTTTGGTTGTGTGTATGTGTATGTGCGTTTTGCTGTGTTCTGTTTGGACTTAATTAGATTTTTATTCTGATATTAACATAACCATTCCAACTTTTTAAAAAAAATTGGCATGCTATATCTTTTTCCATACTTCAAGTTTTAGTCTAATTTTTAAAAATATTTTATTTATTTCTTTGACAGAGAGCGAGCATGTGTGCACAAGCAGGGGGAGTGGCAGGCAAAGGGAGAGGGAGAAGCACGATCCCCGAGGAGCAGGGAGTGCAATGTGAGACTTGGTCCCAAAACCCTGGGATCATGACCTGAGCTGAAGGCAGACACTTGACCAACTCAGCCATCTAGGTGCCCACAGTCTATTTAATTCTTTATGTTTAAAGTGTGTTTCTTCTGGGCAGCATATTGTTAGATATGTGTATTATCTATTTATTTTTATTTAATATTTTATTTATTTATTCATGAGAGACACACACACAGAGAGAGAGAGAGAGAGGCAGAGACACAGGCAGAGGGAGAAGCAGGCTCCAAGCAGAGAGCCTGACATGGGACTCCGTCTGGGGTCTCCAAATTCAGGCCCTGGGCTGAAGGCGGCACTAAACTCCTGAGCCACCCAGGCTGCCCGATATGTGTTTTTTAAACCCAAACTGATGATCTGTGATGTTTATGTAGATAGAGTGTCTTGGCAATTTACCCTTGATGTCATTGTTGATATGTTTGGGTTTAAGTCTAAAATCTTGATATTTCCTTTGTATTTGTCCCATTTATTCTTTATTGCCTTTTCACTGCTTTCTTTTACTTCATTTTATATTTAATATTTATTTCATTTTACAGGCTTATTAGTTATAACTGTGGGTCCCACATACCCACACAATGTAACCATATTTTTTCTTAGTGAATCCATGAGGCTATCAAGGTCTCCCTGGTCAGGCATTACTAAAGCAGGTTGTGGGGTAGCGGAGGTAGGTGAAGCCAGCATTAGGAGCAGGGCCTACTAGAGACAAAAAGACTTTTTAGCACCTGCAGAATATAGTGGCTGTTCCCACTGAAGTTCCAAATTCTTACAGGGACCATAACTATGTCCATAAAATTGCAGCTGAAAGGGGATCCCAGTTCAGAGACACATCCATTGATGATATATGGTCAGCCCATCTGTTCTCTCCTTGGAGTGCCATATTACTCTCACTTCACTGGTCTATCTACCTCTATTTGAGGTAAGGGTATAATATTTTTCTTTTTATCTTTTCTTTTTTAAAATTTGAATACTCGATTGCTCCAACAGCAATTACTGAAACATTTATCCTTTTACCTCATTTGTCATAGATTTAGGTCTACTTCTGGGATCTTGATTATGTTCCATTGGTTTATTTTCCTAATCCTGCACCAATACTAAAATCTCTTAAATTTATAATATTAAAACAAATTTTGATCCCTGGTAAGGCAAATCCTCCAATTTCGTTCTTTTTCTTCAAGAATGTCATATATATTTTTGAATGTTTTCTATTCACTTGAATTTTAGAATATTTGTGAACTCCCCTTATCACCAGAATATATTAGGATTCTGATTTGATTACATCAAATATCTTAATTTGTGTTGTTTTGCTGTCTTTGACATTGTATCTTTCAATGGGGATAGCATATTTATATACTTAGGTCTTTATTAATATCTTTCCATAACGTCTTAGAATTTTCTCTACTAAATCTTTCACCCCTTTTAATAGATTTTTGATACCATTGTAAATTATAAATATAAAAAGTTTACTTTTTGCTTATTACAAATATATAGAAAAATGACCTGGTTACTTATATCAATTTTGTATTAAGATCTCTTTTTATATTCTTTAATTAATCCTAAGAATTTCTATGTATACATTTTAGACTTTCTTCCTACCTTACTTACATACTCTTTTATACACATGCACACACCTACTGACAGAAAATTGACAACATACTTTATGCTGAAAGGTGAAAGTTTTACAAATTTCCCTTGGAAAGTAGGAAAAGACAAGAATGACCTCCATATCATTATTTACGTTCAACATTATTCTAGCGATCTTAGCTACTATATCAAGGAAAGAAATTAACAAAAGACATTCATTTTGGAAAATATTATACCATAGTATTTAATTTTCTTATTTACTGAAACACTTTTAAGAAAAGCTGTTGAAAGATTGTTTTTTTAGTCTCTGGAAAAAAACTAGATGACTTCTTTATTGATTTTCAGCAACATTTGAGAAGACACATATATAATAGAAAGAGAAACTGTCATAGGGTCAATGACTTTAATAATGGGTTCTGAATGGGGGAGAATATCAGTATGTGAAAAGAGTTTCAATATGTTTTTGTGTGTGCTTATCTCAATTATTAATATATAATCACAGACTCAAAATACATTACATGTCATCTATGATTGTTGCATTATTTTATTTCCTTGTTATTTGAAAAGAGATTGAGAGTGCAAGACATTAGGTTGACAGTTCTTATATTTGTTGTGTTATTTTTCTATAAAACTAGCAGGGACTAAATGAAATTGCTCTCTTTCCAATAAGTTCACTTCAACTGTCAGTGAAGAAGTACAAGAAGATTTGAAAGGTTTCATTCTTTAAAAAAAGAGCCAAAAGGGAGAATTTAGTCTACATATACATTTTGACAAACTGGATTATTTGAATAAATAGTCACATAATTATTTTCAGTCATTATGTGACAGATACTAGGCTCTGTCTAGTGGATCTACTCACCAAAGTCTCGTGGTCTACCAGAGGAAACTGGAATTTAAATAAATCCATCATCCTGGGGCACCTGGGTGGCTCAGTGACTGAGCATCTGCCTTTGTTTCAGGTCATGATCCTGGGGTCCTGGGATCAAGTCCCACATCAGGCTACCCAAAGGGAGCCTACTTCTCCCTCTGCCTATGTCTCTGCCTCTCTCTCTCTCTCTCTGTCTTTCATGAATAAATAAATAAAATCTTTAAAACAAATAAATAATCCACCATCCTAATAGAATAAAAAAGATTTTTGTGTGACTCTTCTGTAAAAATTTATTAATCTTTTGGGAAATGTAAGCCCAGTAGTGTAGGTCCAATGATTGTTTATAGAGGGTTTCTAATATTTGATAATCTTAAAAATCCAAATTTATTTTTTATAGTATTGCCCCTTCTGATTGAATCATTCACAGCCTTATTATCATTGTTATTATTATTTTGTAAAAGCATTTTGTTCTGCATGATCTTATCCTTTCTTGTATGCATGTATTTTTTATTTTACCCAACATTTCATATCCAGAGTGCCTCACATCAAGAAATACTGCATCCAAAATCTATAAGCACTTACCAAACTCAACACCCAAAAAAACACGTAATCCAGTTATGAAATGGGCAGAAGACATGAATAGACATTTTTTTTCACAGAAGGCATACAGATAGCTAACAGACATATGAAAAAATGCTCAACATCACTCATCATCAGGGAAATACAAATCAAAACCACAATGGTATTTATCCAAAGGATACAAAAATACTGATTCAAAGGAGCACATGTATCCTGATGTTTATAGCAGCTTTATCAACAATAGCCAAAGTATAGAAAGAGCCCAGATGTCCATCGACTCTTGAATGGATAAAGATGTGGTGTATATACAATAGAATATTACTCAGCCATCAAAAAAAATATATCTTGCCTTTTACAATGATGTGGATGGGGCTAGAGTGTATTATACTAAGCAAAATAAGTGAAAGAAAACCAATTACAATATGATTTCACTCATTAAGAAACGAAACAGATGAACATGAGGGAAGGAAGAAAAAAAAAGGAAGGAGGCAAACCATGAGAGATTCAACTATAGAGAACAAACTGAGGGACAGTGGGTGGGGATGAGCTAAATGGATGACAGGTATTAAGGAGGGCACTTATTGTGATGAGCCCCGGGTGTTATATGTAAGTCATGAATCACTAAATTCTTCTCCTGAAAACATTATTATACTATATGTTACCTAACTAGAATTTAAATAAAAACAGGGGGAAAAGAAATACTGCAATAGGAGTGGATCCTTAGATGCAGAGGATAAACTGATGGTTGCCAGAGGGGAGGGGTGGGAGATGAGTAAAATGACTATCTGTCAACAGCCACTCCTGACTCCCAAGTTCTTCAAGTATAATGGATACAGGTCTTTGGACTCTGGAATTCATACTGAGTGGGGGGGCCTAGGACTGCTACAGCTGCATGACAGCCAGGGACAAGCCAGTTTGGCTCCTTATGGGAAGCCAGTCTGGGGAACTGTGTGCCAGTTCCAGTTTCAGCAGTAATATCATCTTGTGAGAGGGAGACATTGCAACCATAAACTCTATGCAGAAGCTATATGCCTATTATAAAAACAATACTAATAAAAAATAGAAGTATATTTTACATTAATTTTACATTTTTAATATGCAGTCAACTTGCATCTATTTCTAACGGCAGATTTAAATTTTAGTTAAGAAGTTAATAGTGAGCCTATGAACTGTGAAGGCATTTCTCTAAAAAGATAAACTAAATGGTCTAGGTCATTTTCCAAGAAGCAAATGACTTAAAATAAAACTTAAAGCAGTGTTTTCCAAACTGAAAGGAGTACCTTGCTAGTAGGTAATGAAATGAGCAAATTAAATATAATTTTTTTTTTTAATTTATGATAGTCACAGAGAGAGAGAGAGAGAGAGAGAGGCAGAGACACAGGCAGAGGGAGAAGCAGGCTCCATGCACCGGGAGCCTGATGTGGGATTCGATCCCGGGTCTCCAGGATCGCGCCCTGGGCCAAAGGCAGGCGCCAAACCGCTGTGCCACCCAGGGATCCCTAAATATAATTTTTAAAAATTATATTAGAAAACACTACAGCTTTAAAATATTTATGCACAAATATAGTATGTACATATCTGTTTATCGAGTCATGAAATAAAGTATATATCTGTGAGTCATAGACATTGAAAGTCTGAGTAACACAGATTGAAAATATGTGCTAACTAGTTTTTCTTGGACTTCATTCTCCACTTGACCAACAGATTTAATCAGGTCAATTAATTGTGATTTGGTACAATAGCCAAGAAATATTTGTTTACTTGTTTATAAATGTAAAACAAGTAGGCCAATACCTCTAGGTTCTCGTCATTGGTGGGGCTCATAGCTGAGACAAAGTACAATTTTCTTTATCATGTTAGCCCTTAAATTGTGGATGTCTTAGGGAAGAAGCATAAACCTTTTGGGGGAAAAAAATCCTGCCTTAATGTTGACTTAAATTTCAAATTGCTATGTAAATAAGATTGAAGCATAAACACATAAAATTTATAAATCCAATTATTTAGAAGCTTTGAAAGCAGAACAACAGAAATTTTAACCATAAGAAAATTAGGGGCATAGATTTATTTAGATTTAATTTTAATTGTAAACACAGTCAAAATAACATTGTCCTTATTTTTCCCCGAGAATTGTTGGCATTTCAAAGCCATTATGTAATTTTGCCAACGTTTTGCTATCAACTATACACAGTAAAAAAAGAGAAGAAAAAAGTACAGTTTTCCCATAAGAGCAGTATTTTCTTTAAAGAGAACTAGGAATTAGCATATTATAATCCTCAGACTTGTGATATGTTTTATTACACTACAAGACAAATGTACTTATTTTATGGTTGAGGGAGCCCATTAATTAAAATTGTCTTATAAATCCTCTAAACTCCTGCCTACAGAAAACAGAGCATCTGTCTTACTCAAAAACAAGCAACCTGGCTCTGAAATATGCACTGTTATCTAGCTTATTCCATAGGGGAAAATGATTTTTCTCTCACCTCTGACCTTTAAGCACTATGATTTAGAAAAAAAAGAGTTAATATTTAAATTCCAACTTAAATTTGTTCCTCAAATTTCAAACAGACGCTTTATGATAATAATTACTTTTGAATGTTCAGATGAGGTGTTTAAAGCCAAAATTACTCAAAAGAAATAAATTACAATGCTTCACAAAGGGAGCTCTTGTCAAGGCTATTTACCGAATGGAAACAAAGAATTTGGAATGTATGGAAATTTAAGAACTAAGATTTAATATGTAAATCTTCAGTTATGAGAAATATTTATGTCAACTGTTATTTAGAAACCAAAAGTTTTAAATTCCCAATTTATAGACAGAGATCAAGTTAAGCAGTGACAGTAACTTTGCTAAGATTTTACAGAGGGAGAGGATTGTTGACGTGGCTTTCTAAGATTGAAACAAATTTTACAGAATCTTATAGCTTGAAGGACCTTCAAGCACAGTATTGTCTCAACTCTGGCTACCCAAATGGAATTCCATCTGGAATCAAATGCGGAAAAGAAAAAATGTAGATGCCTGGCCCTCACCTCCAGAAAGTTCATTTTATTGGTCTGGAATTGGGCTGGGCATTGGTATTCTTGTTTAGATAGCTATCCAGATGCTGCTAATGAGCTGTTAGATGGAGCAAGATGGAGAGTCCCAAACCTGAGTCAGCCAACTGGTGCCTGTGCAAGACCACATTTCAACTGTGCACAACAAAATGATAAAAATAAGACTGGCAGAATGACCTCATCAAAACAGCTAATGTTACTCATATTGTCAATGCTGTATGATCCTTTCTTTTAGAAGATGTTGGTGATCATAGGTAACATTTATTTGTTGCTGCTTTGTTTGCTTACTTATTTTTTCATTTATGCAAAATAAAAATAGTTGTCAACACTATAAGAATCTTTCCAATTGGTTTTTCCTTCTTTTGGAAGGAAAAATCTGTGAAAACCAGAACACTAAAAATCACCACTCTTATTGAAATCCTTAATTTTATTGATAGCCAAACTTGTACCTACAGGTATTAAGTGACCATTCAGGGTCATATGTCCATTGAGGCCTACCATTGAGCCAGGAATCCAGTTTTCCTGAATCTTCCATTAGTCTTTCAAAGTAGTCTTTCATTAGAATGACTTAATTCTTTCTAAGGTTTAAAGCCAACAATGTTTTATGCAGTCTTTTTCATGCTAGAGTTGAGCCCAGATATCACATGCTCTATTAATAAAGAACATGTTATTTCAGTTATTTCAGTAAAAGATCTGCTTGATTTTGACACAAAAGTAGGTTCATCTGATTTTTCTTTTTTGGTTTACTGAAATAACCAATTAAGATAAAAAGAGAAGGGCAATCAGAAATCCATTCATGAGATAAAGGACATTAATAGTAATGCGGACTTTCCTGATAAAACCAGGCCTGCTTAGCATTGTACTCTGGGCCTTCCTCAGTTTCCTTATCTCTTGTTCCTACACCTCTGCATTCCAAGCAGCCCTACTCCCAGCAGCTCTGTGTTCTCATCAACTTACCTTTGCAAAGTTTTTCTGTGAAAATACCTTCACGTTCTTCTCATCTCTCACTTTTATATAAATTGTATAATCAGAGACTTATTTCTGACTAATCGTGGGACAGAAAATGATTGTTCAAGTGTCACTCCTAGATGCTTCTATAGAAATTTCTATCCTGGGGCACCTGGGTGGCTCAGTGGTTGAGCATCTGCCTTTGACTCAGGTCATGATCCTGGAGTCCTGGGATCGAGTTCTGGATCATTCTCCCCTCAGGGAGCCTGCTTCTCTTTCTGCCTATGTCTCTGCCTCTCTCTTTCTCTGTCTCTCATGAATAAATAAATAAAATCTTTAAAAAAATCTTTATCCTAACATTTAATGCAATGCATTGTAATTTATCTATTTCCTGGTTGTACCGAGTATGTCTTGAGGTCAGCCCTGTCTGTGTCCTTAGTATCTACCCAGTGCATTGCATATTTTCCTATACTTTCCATCCAAAAAGTGTTCCTTTACCAACTAATAAGAGTAGTGAGGAGTTCTTCATAACATGGAAAGACCATACTATGTGTAGAACTGAACCTTCCCAAACTCCCATATTCTCTCCATGTTGTTATCTCAGTCTCCTGAAACATCTCTTCCCTCCACTCCAAATGTCTAAATCCAACCCATGTATTAAATTCAATTTCCTCTGTGAAAGTATCTCTAGAACAGGCTATCTGTTTTAATCTGTCCTTCCTTTCACTCTGGAAACACTGAAATCTCCTTGATTCATTGGTTATATAACATATAATGCTTATTTTAGCACTAAACTGTTTTGTGTTTTCATTCTCTTCAATGTGTCCAGTATTCTTATTTGTTCCTTTGTGAAAATTTGATGAAAACTCTGAATTTGTTCTCCAGGGGAAAAAATGCACCTAGGCAGATACATACAAAGAATTTATGAACCCCTAAAATCCATTCATTATGCCCTCTAGGGGTCCAGGCTGAGAAGGCCTAACCTAGAATAAAAAGTTCTTGAGAATGTGAAATGTATTGATAGCTAAGTCCCTCCAAAGCCTTATGCAGAAACTTGGTGAATCCTGTGAAATTAATTAAATGGATTCTGTTTGAACTTTAGGGACTCTGAGGACTATGTGGAGTGTGAGTGCAAAGAGCCCAGCATCCTTTATGATAAGAAAATTGTTTTTTTTTAATAACTCATTGGTTTGCCCACTCATTCACTCAGCAAAATTATCTTGAGTGTCTTATATGTTTCCAGTCATTCTGTTAGGTACAGGGAATTCGGGGAGAATAAGAAAAGGGTCTCAATTCTTGAGGAGTTTCCAAGAAAATAGTGATATTAAAAAATAGATTGTAATTATGGTAAGTGCTACTGAAAGAAAGAGAGGGAGGGAGGGTGACAGAGAAGGAGAGAAAAGAAAATGAAAATAACAAGAGCAGAGAGGATTGTTGGAGAATATTACTGTGAAATCAGCCTGGAATTTTTAACCATTAGAATTAGAAAATAAATCTCAAAAGGCAGACATTTATCAGGAAGTGGTCCTAGGGTAGTTTGTTTGCCCTTTGATTTGTTTAGTTAATTCAGTAAGCATCCCCGCAGTATTTCTGGCTTGAATCTAATTATTCTAAGAACACCATCATTTTCAGCAAAATAAATTCAATTCTTTATTCACTGAGCAACTAATGAAGCTTTGTTCTCCCTTATTGTAAGAGTGAAAGTGTTACAAATTGATTTCAGTAATAGTTAAGGTTCTTTTGTTATAAGTAACATAAATTATCTTTGACTAACTTAAGCAAAAACAAAACTTAACAACTAAACAAAAACATAAGGGTTATTGCTGGAATATTCTGGTAAATATTTACCTTGCAGAAATCAAAAAGGACTTCAAGTCTAGTTCTTTATTAACATTAATGCAGAAGCTTGCAAACACTGTATACAGACAGGAGTGGAAAGGCAGAGGAGGTAAAGCAAGGAGGCGGGTGGAGATGGAGGAAATTGAGAGTAGGAAGGACAGCTGGATGAATTTTATTGTTGGTTAGGTGGATGGAGCAAGAAAAAGAAGCTGCTTAGAGGAACGCTGTGCTGTGAGCTGCCTCAGCCTATAGTACATGGGACTTTTGAAACTATATTCAAGAATGTATTATAGAGGAACAAATTTAGTCTTATTAATTTACTCATTATAAGTTAACCTTCAAAGATTATGGTGCATACTATCACAAACATATTTCTACAAAAAGAAGTATAATCATAAAAATATTGGGGATCCCTGGATGGCTCAGCGGTTTAATGCCTGCCTTTGGCCCAGGGCATGGCCCTGGAGTCTCGGGATCGAGTCCCCCATCGGGCTCCCTGCGTGGAGCCTGCTTCTCTCTCTGCCTGTGTCTCGGCATCTCTCTCTCTCTCTCTGTGTGTCTCTCATTAATAAATAAATATAATCTTAAAAAAAATTAACAAAAGCTCAACTAAGAGCTGTGATTTTTTAAAAAGATCTTATCTATGTATTTAATATATAAAGATAGAGCACACAAGCAGGGGGAGGAGCAGAGAAAGAGAGGGAGTAGCAGACTTCCCACTGAGCAGGGACCCCAAGGTGGGGCTCCATCCCAGGCCCCTGAGATCGTGACCTGAGCCAAAATCAGATGCTTAACCGACTGAGCCACCTAGGTACTCTGAACTATGTTTTTTTTTTGTTTTGTTTTGTTTTTGTTTTTGTTTTTTAATTAGCCCTTTTTTCCAGTTTTACTGAAAAATAACTGACAGATATCACTGATTAAGTTTAAGGTGTATAGCATGATGGCTTGATTTATATATATTGTGAAATATGAATAATAGGGCACCTGGATGGCTCAGTCAGTTAAGCATCTGACCCTTGGTTTCAGCTCAGGTCATGATCTCAGGGTTGTGAGGTCAAACCTTGCAACCAGCTCTCTCCTCAGCTTAGAGTCTGCTTGAGATTCTCTCCCTCTCCCTCTACCTCCCCCTGCTCACACACACACTCACTCTCTCAAATACATACATACATACAAGCTTTTTATTTAAAAAAATAACCACAATAGGTTGAACTATGATTTTATAATGCATTCGTGGCTAGAGACTACAAAGAATACTTTAGTGAAGTTTCACACACACATACCACATACACAAAGCACTAGATTCCCTGAAGTTCCTTGAAGAGCTGCATATGATTTTCCTCTGATAGAAAAATATTTTCTAGGCTCATTGATACTGTATAAAAAAACAGAGGACAGCTCTGCCATCCTTTCATTTTAGTTCTCTCTAAACCTGAAACATGGGGGCACCTGGGTGGCTCAGTGATTGAACATCTGCTTTAGGCTCAGGTTGTGATCCCGGGGTCCTGGGATTGAGTCCCTCATCGGGCTCCCTGAATGGAGCCTGCTTCTCCCTCTGCCTGTGTCTCTGCCTCTCTCTCTGTTCGTCTCTCATGAATAAATAAATAAATAAATAAATAAATAAATAAATAAAATAAAATAAAAATAAATAAACCTGCAATATTCTCCCAAAGATAGAAAAATATGAAATTACTTTTAGATGGATGAGAAAAAAATTCTAACCCTATAAACTTTTCTAATATTTCATCTCAAAAGAAGATAGAAATCCTAACTAAAAGATACTATTTTGATTTAATGCTTTAGGGGCATAAACACAAGAAGTAAATTTACTTTGTGTGATGATTTGAAGTAGTAAGATTATATCTGAAGGCCATTTAAAATGTGTTATTTACAAAATTATTAAATAAAATTAAAAACACAGCTGAATGTAAAAGGTGCTACTAACAATTGATGTTCATGATTTTAAAAATGCATTAGTGGAGTGCTTTGTTTATTATCACTGACATGTTTATAGACTCAAATCCAATAAACACTGCAATTGTTTACAATGTGCTATTGCAGGAATAGTCATACAGTTGAGTGAAATAGAATAGCATAAAGAAATAGAAACATGCTTATAATGGAATATAATAAATGATAAAGGTGTTATTTAACTGAATAGGGAGAAACATGGAGTATGCAATATCAAAGTATGGGACTGTTGACTAATTATTTGAAAAGAAACAAATATTTTTATATTATTTCTTCTATCAAATAAGTTTACATGGATCAAAATTGGATTATTTTTAAGTGTATTACTTTTATTAAGCATTCTTTTCCCCTCCTCCTAGTTTGGAAGAGAAATTGTACCAGATAAGAATAAAAATGCCTTTGATTCAGGATTTCCTTGGGATGCATTAAAAGCCATCTGTAAAACATTGTGTGGTTTGAGGCTAAATATATTTTTTTAATTTTTATTTATTTATGATAGTCACACACAGAGAGAGAGGGAGAGAGGCAGAGACACAGGCAGAGGGAGAAGCAGGCTCCATGCACCGGGAGCCCGACGTGGGATTCGATATCGGGTCTCCAGGATCGCGCCCTGGGCCAAAAGCAGGCACTAAACCACTGCGCCACCCAGGGATCCCTGAGGCTAAATCTTAAATGGATAAGTTTTTGGTCTATATTCCAAAGGGGGCAGATAACTTCTTAGCCTTATTTTAATAATTTGCAGGTTAAAATAGTATAACAGAAGTGGAAAATAATCTTCCATATTGTACTTTCTCCTTTCTGTTTGAAATTACAATATAATACAAGTACCACCATCCCTTTTTATTTTTTATTTTTTAATATTTTATTTATTTATTCATGAAAGACAGAGAGAGAGAGAGAGACAGGCAGAGGGAGAAGCAGGCTCCATGCAGGGAGCCCCATGTGGGACTCGATCCCGGGACTCCAGGATCACGCCCCAGGCTGAAGGCAGACACTTAACCGTTGAGCCACCCAGGCGTCCCCCACCATCCCTTTTTAAATCTTCCTAAAATCAATACTTTTCCATCTTTTTCTCCTCCTATTTTACAGAGAAGCTAGAGGTCTCAGAATGGAACCTGAGCCAACCTTCAACACTAGTATCCACACCTACCCGCCCTTCCCCTCATGCTGTTACGAAAAAAATCAGTGTTTCCCCACACATGCATTCCTCCCACTGTTATTATTCTTCAGTTCCCATACATCTGGATGTTTCTTGTTGGGGTGTTAAAATTCTCAAATCTTTCTTTTTCCCTAGATCCACCCTTTCCCCTTTCTTCCTTCCTTAATCACTGTTTCTCCCCCACCCCCCTACTCAGCCCACTCCTATGTACTTACTGCTGCTACTATTTCAATATCTCATCTTTGCTAAGGTCAGCCATGACATCGATGTCTCTAAATATATTATATTTTTAGTCTTTTTCTTAGCTGATCTTTCAGAAGCATTTAACAGTAGTGACCACTTTTCTGGAATGGCTATTTTCAATGGACTTCCTTGATGATGCTGTTCATTTTAATCCAACTTCTCCTGCTGCGATTTTTTAGTTGCTTTGTTGAGTTTTCTCACCCTGTATCTAGTGTTTAATGTTGAACTTCTTCAAATCTTAGATTAACTACACTCTAAACTTTCTCCCTAGGGGATCTAATATACATGTATGGGAGATGCGCATATACAATAATTCCTAGATTTATAATTGCAGCTCAAAACTTTCTTCATCTGCATTTCAGACTTGCTTGTTTTACTAAAGTCTTTCTGAAATATCACTAACTTTTTACCAGTTTTACCAGAAATTACTAATTTCTCATGAAAATGTGGTTTTCTTCCTGAGAAAGGACAAAATGCCCAGCACCTAGGAACTTCTCTGACACTGATAGCTTAACGGTAGCATTGCTAACAGCTGGCCTGGCCCTCACAGGCCAAGTCATTCTCCTTTTGGACAGACACAATCTCAAAGAACACCAGTGTCACACAAAGTCACTCTCAAACCATGATAAAACAAGACCCCCCCCCCCCAAAAAAAAACCTACTTTGTGTCTTTTTCCAAGCACACAGAAAAACAAAGTCTTTATGTAACTCACAAAATATCAAAATTTCCCTCCCTAGCCATTGCTTCCTTACCAATTGTAATTTTAGCCTTGTGTAATCCTGATATATAAGATTCATTGAGACACTATCATAGAATTGTCTTCACTCTCTGACAGTACCCAAACTGGAGTGAAACTCTGCTTTCTTGAATTAACCCCCAAATGACCCAATCAAAGCCAGTTTCTTTAATAGGGTTTTAGATGTCCCAAGGTTTCCCACAGCATACATTATCCCTCACTGGTGTGTATTAAACCCAATTTATTCAAATACAGATGTTTTCCTGGTGGTAGTTCACTCCTTCTTTTAGAACTTATCCCATAAATAGAACTTATCACAGAAATATGTAAATAGTTGTTTTATGTCTCTCCCATTCAAATACTAGCTCCCCGGGCATAGACCATGTTGGCTTATTCACTGCTGTGTCTTCAGTGCTCAGAATAGCACCTCATGAATAGCAGGGTTCTTGTTGTGCTCTTAGTTATTTATCTCCTTTTATACCTACTAACTGTACTACACAGGGTTATAATAAATTAATTGCCAATGTCCTAAAACTGATATTTTGTTTCTACAATATTCCTAATTATTGGGTCCATTTCTCTCTAATTTCTCTCTAATTAGGTACTAGAATCACATAATTAGGAATTGTCTTAAGCTACTTGTTGATGCTACTTATCGATGAACTGTCCTAGGCTACGTGTTGATAGACTCAAAGCATATTGATCATAGGTATCAATTGGTAAGATATTACTTAGAACTTATGTAATTACTGAAAATGATTTTGCATCAGTGATTTCACCAGGGTGCAGTTATTTAATTAACCCTGTAACAAATCCAGGAGATGTTTCATAAAAAAGCTAAGGAACATGAGTTCATTTTTGCTATCTCTATTTACATCAGCGACATTTTGAGGAAATTCTTTTGTAAACTAGAAGACTGAATAGTCTATAGTATGTTATAAGGACACCTCTTGGTAACCAACATATTTTTATAATTAAGAATTATTGTTTATAATGCACAGCTATCACTTTTCATTGAATTGACTTTTGTGACTTAGCTCTATGTATTTAAGAAATGTTAATATAGTTTCAGCTTCTGTTGAATATTAAAATTTTCACTATTAAAAAATTATTAGAATCTTTCACCAATGCATGATTTTTATCTTTAGTTATCCTCTCAAGAGTAGGAGAAAAGATAAAGAATCCCCACATATTCTTCTGGGAAGGTTGTTCCTCTAAATCATCAGGAACTATTCACATCTTGTCTGGTCCTTCAGATCCATGTATATAATGTATAATGAGCATCTTCTTTTAGAAATCATACATAAGGGATGCCTGGGTGGCTCAGCAGTTGAGCACCTGCCTGGGTGGTCCCAGGATCTGAGATCAAGTCCCAGGATCTGAGATCAAGTCCCATGTCAGGCTCCCTGCATGGAACCTGCTTCTTCCTCTGCCTGTGTCTCTGCCTCTCTTTCTCTCTGTCTGTGTCTCTCATGATTAAATAAATAAATCTTAAAAAAAAAAAATCCTACATAAATACACTTCAGATACAACAGGTAGGATACGATTCATTGTCTTTCCCAAACATATTAATCTTTCTCTTTTCTTTATCATGTTAATGTAATATTGTATATTTATCTATAATAGAGATATTTCTGCATTTCCTCCCCAAGAACATCTTTTAATAAACACCAGTTACTAATTACTCTTTCTTTTAAAAATCTTCAGAAACAGCTCTCTGCTCTCCAATCCTCTTGTCACTATCCATAGTCTCCTGCCTGGACCACTGCAGGCAGTAATTTTCTGACATGTCCCTTCCCTGAATTTTATACTACTTATGCATATATACCTATTTCCCTTCACAGACTATCTTCCAGCTATATTAGACTAATTTCAGCTCTTCCAATGGGTCTGCTATCTTACACATCCTAGGTTTTATACATTTGAATCCTTCTACCTGCCTGCTCTTCTTTTGCTTTTGTTTGTTTTGTGTTTTTTTTGAACTAGAAAGTTATTATTATTTTATAGCCTTCCTTAAATTAATGAACCAAGGTGATTACATCTCACTTTGTGAAAATTTACTACTTATTCCTGCACTGCACTGTACTGATTTATTTATATCTTAATTTCTTATAAGAAGAGAAGATACTCAGAGGCTGGGTGCAGGTAAACATCTTTATATCCTAGCACCAAGCTCAGTGCCTAACAAAAAGTACGCAGCCAAATAATGTGTTGAGTGAATGAATGAATGAATGAATGGGTTCTGACCTCTAAACTTGCAAAAAAAAATCCAATTTTAATTTAACATAGGATATTTTATCTTTCCACATCTAAAATATTGAATCACACAGATTGAGCTATGAGCTAAAAGGAGACAAATGGTTCCTTTCTTTTTCCCTTCTCTCCTCCTTATCCTCACCCTCTGCTCCACCTTCCTCCTTCCCTTCTTTTTTCCTCCTTCCTTCCCTTTGCATGTTTTCTTAAGCATGTACTATGTTCTAGGCACTAAAATACTGTTGAGGATATTTCTGAAACATTTATTGTTTTAATTTATTTAAATTAAACAATTTAAATAATTAAATATTTAAATTAATTTATTAATTTATTATTATATATGATATATATTATTCCATATTATATTTATTAAAGTATTTTTAATGTATTATTTTAATTCATACCTGCCATAGTCAGAGAAATTTGATGGACTTGATAAAACTCATACCAGGACGGCATACATTTTAAATATTGCCCATCCCCCAAGCAAGGAGTGTTGTTATATCTCTGTTGAGTTTCTTGGAAAATTTGGAAGGCATCATTCGCAAACTGTTCATATAAAAAAACTGATAAGGTACTTTGGAATCACAAGGCTTGTAAAACCCGGAAAAGTCATTAAGTAAATGTTTAATGGAGGAGTCTAACATATTCCCCTGGCTGCAATGAGGAATATATTTATAAAGGTTAAGCAATTTGCCTTATAAAAACAATCTATGGATAGGGAAAGGGAAGAAAAAATAAAATAAGGTGAAAATAGAGGAGGAGGTAAACCATAAGAGACTCTTACCTCTGGGAAACAAACAGGGTTGTTGGAGGAGAGGTGGGTGGGGGCTGGTATAATTGGGTGATGGGCATTAAGGAAGGCACTTGATGCAATGAGTACTGGGTGTGATATGTAACTGATGAATTACTAAATTCTACTCCTGAAACTAACACTATATGTTAACTAACTTGAATCTAATAAATCTACAAGTAAAACAGTACAACAAAATAATCTATGGATGAAGACCTCTCCAAAAGTTTAGTAATAGTTTGAAATGTCTTTTCACAACTGTTACAAAATTTTTGCAACTTTCATAGTCTGTACTTTTTTCTAGATAAATATATTTAGCTGACATAAGCTGTTTTCTCATATTTATTCAAAAAATTTACTTTCTATTAGAGTAATGGCACTTTACATATGTATATTAAAAGGTGTTCTCATATTTATTCAAAAAATTTACTTTCTATTAGAGTAATGGCACTTTACATATGTATATTAAAAGGAGTTTTCATTTATTTTGTCTCCTTTTAAGCATCTAGCCTTCCCCTAAGAGCAAATCACTTTGACATAGACTTTTATTATTGATCTAATTTTGTCCTATACTATATCTCTTTCTCTTTTGAAGTTCTCAGTTAGACCTACTGAGTAACAAATGGAATTCAAGATTTTTAATAAGTATTTAAATCTGTTTGCACTTGGCACTTATTACACACAATGTCATTCTGAAGTGTGTTGATTTTTGTCATTGAAATTTCAACTATAGGCACAGAAATACAAAAGCGAACCGATACATAGGCAGACATTAATAGATTTGCAGTTAATAGTCTTAAAATGTCTTGCTTTAAGCAGTAACTATCTTTGAAGTGCTGGGTAGTGTGGCAGTAAAGCTGAATTCCAGAGAGGATAAAAGGAAGGGATAGAGAAATTGGTTGGTTTACCGAAAGTTTACTCTAAATTTCTTGGACCTCAGTTTGGTACCTGTCATTATTTTTGGAAATTTCTCTGCCATTACTTATGTAAATATTCTTCTATCCCATTCTTATTTCTGGGATTTCAATCATGCAGATGTTATACTGGTATCGTCCTGTATCTTTTGTATATCCTGCGTTTTAATTTACTATTTTTTTGTGTGTTTCAAGCTGATAATTCCTGGTATCCTATCCCCAACTTCACTGATTGTTTCTCTGGCTGTGTTGAATCTGCTGATGTGCTTATCAAAGGTATTCTTCACCTTTGTTGCTGTGTTTTGTTTTCTTTTGTTTTTCTAGTATTCCTAGATGCTTTCTTGCAACTTTCACTTCTCTGTGTTCATATTACTCATCTGATCATGAGTGTTTTCTATCTTGTCCAGTAGAAATTTTAACATATTAATTATAGTCCCAACTTTAACATATTAACTATAGTTCTAATTTAGTAATACCCAAATCTGTGTTAGATCTGAGTCTGGTTATATAGTTGCTTTGTCTCTTTGGAGTATGTTTCTTCTTGTCTTTTCGTATGTCCATTTTTTTTTTTTTGGTCTGGAATTTGAAACTCTTAAGACAAATATATTTGTCAAATATATATATATATATTTGTGGCAAACTATACACAATGTAAAATTTTCTATTTTAACCATTTTTAAGTGTTCAGTGTAGTGGCAGGGGAAGGCAAAGTGGTGGAACTATTGGATGTTCTGATGAGGCCTTAGTCTTAGACAAAATTTGTTCTTGGGCCTTGAGGCTATGGCTTTTCTTCCCACTGTAGTACTGTGCCCAGAATGTATATCTGGCCCTCCAATGGGGATAGTGGTTCTTTCTGTTTATCTGTTTGTTTTCTGTTCCTGTCCTCCAGCTACAATGGCTTCCTACTAAGGTTGTAAGGTGAAAAGGGAGATGAGTCTATGTGGCTTGGCAGTGGGCTATTCCCTTCTCCCAGCCAGCATCAGATAGAAGATTGTTCTTGAGATTCTCTTGAGAAAGTTGGTAGTGGGAATTAATAGATATTCTTTAATTATATCCATAGTGTCATTAAGTCATAGTAAAGTGATTAGTCACTAAGTGTAAGGATGGGGGTGAAGCTGTTGGAAGTTCAAGGAGAAAGAAGTAGATATGCCACAATATTCTAGAAGAATGGAGATAAATAGATGTCAGAATACAATATAATTCCTGGGTGGCATTATAAACCCACCTAAGATTTATAGTCATAAATTTACACTGAGACATGTCAACATACTTGGGTATGTTTTATTTACATCTCTATCCAAACTTCTGTTTAACATAGTTACTGAGTTTTTTTTTTTTAATTTTGAGGATATATTTATTTTTAGAAATTCTAATTGATTTTTGTTAAATCTAATTATTTAACTACTTATGCATCTTTGAATGTAAGAGTTAAAGCAGCTGATTTGAGATCCATATGCTCTTTTTACTTGAGCAAATGCTCACAAAAGGAAAAAAAAGAAGGTATATGACTCAATCTAATCTTGTCAAATGGACCTCTTGGTAACTAGATTAATGATATTTGCCAAAAGAGAGAGACCTTATTTATTGAATGTCCTTAGTAGAATGTTCTTGGCTAAGAGATTACTTATAGCAAATAAACCCAGAATCTATGAATCATGACTCCCTGGAGAAAGTTAATATGGAATAAAATTCCTTGGAGCATAAAAATTGGTAATATTTCATTATTTAAAAGTACTTTGTGCTGTAGAGAAAACCTTCTAAACCTCACTTGGTGATCTCCTGTATAATTGTAAGACAGAGTCTACATCCAATGCAGGATGGAAGGACTGTGGGAATCATACAAGATGTCCTAGACAGAGATGTCTCTCTGCATTATGTTTCTTTTCCTGGTTGCCTATGTTTCTTTAATAGAGCTTGATACTGGGTAATCAGTCTGATTTGATAATCCAATTCTGTATTTCAGCTTACCTCAGTATTTTCTTTTATTTTATAAACTGTTTCATGCATACTTTATCTTAAAGTTTCTTTTGTATTGTTTGTGATATTTTGATTTATAATAAGATGCATATTTGGTCTTCATCCTGGCAAGATCTTAAGACCCTTGGAATTTCCTAAGTGATAAAGTGCATCTAGAAGGATTTCCTCTTTATTCATAGAAAGCACCTTTCAATCAAATCTGAGCTCATGTTAATGAGATGATTTTTGGAAAGTTTTTAGATAAGCACTGAATAAGAGCTGGTTGCCAGGAAAACTAACCATGTGATGACAGGGTTGGAACTTCCAGTTCTACCACTCTGGGAAGGGGAGTGGGACTAGAGGTTGAATTACTCCCCATTGGTCAATGATGAATGAATCATGCCTGTGCAATGAAGCCTCCTTAAAAAAAATCTTAAAGGGTAGAGTTCAGAGAATTTCCAGTTGGCTGAATACATGAGGTACTAGAAGGATGGCATTCCTGGAGAGTGTGTAAAAGTTCCATATCCCTTCCCAAATATCTTGCCCTGTACACTTCTTCCATCTGGCTACTTATTTGTATTCTTTGAAATAAAAGTAGTAAGTAAGCCATTTTCCTGAGTTTTGTGAGCCCTTCTAGCAAATGATTAAACCCAAGGAGGAGGTTGTGGGAATATTTGATTTATAGGTAGTTAGTCTGAAGCACAGGTAAAATAGATTAGTGTCTGAAGTCTGGGAAAGAAGGGGACCATCTTGTGGGTCTGAATCCTTAACCTTGGGGATCTGGTCAGAATTTTGACTAAATTGTAGAACACTTAGCCAGGGTCTGCCTAAAAAGTTGGAAAATTGCTTGGTACTGTGAGGAAACCCATACATTAGGAGTATAGAGTATTCCAAGTAGCATGTAAACAAAAAATAGAGGAATTTTCCCTTTAAATGTTGTTTTTGATGTTATAAAGTTATAATGCTACTATTCTTGTGTGGATAATTTTCTGAAGCACTGCGTCAAATTTGTGCATAAGCCATGCAAGTCTTTACTAAATAGAGAGATAAACAGTTTATGATTTCTTAGATACACCAAAAGTATAATCCATAAAAGAAAAAAAAGATAAATTGTTTTTATCAAAACTAACAACCTTTGTGTTTCAAAAGCTACCATTATGAAAATGAAAAGACAAACCACACATTGCAGAAGATATTTGCAACTGATATATCTGATAAAGGACAATGCACCCAAAATATAATAGAAGACAAACAAAATGGCCAAACTATTTAAGGGATATTTTACTACAGAAGATGTATGAATGGCAATAAGCAAGTTAAACAATATTCAGCATCATTAGCAATTACAGAAATGCAAACTAAAATTGCAGCAAGATACCACCAAAATGTCTATAATCAAAAAGACAAAATACCAAGTGTTGGTTAGGATATGGAGAAACTGCATCCCTTATATGAGATGGCCAGGAAAGTAGGATGATACAGTCACTTTGGAAAAGGATTTGACAATTTCTTAAAAAGTTAAACATAAACCTACCATATGATGCAACAATTTCACTTCTAGGAATTTATTGAAGAGAAATAAAAACAAATATAAATATACGGACAGGAACGCTCATAGCAGTATTTTTCATAATATTCCCAAACTCGGAACAATCTAAATGTCCATCAAGCAGTGAGTGAATAAACAAATGCGGTATAGCTATACAATCAAAAAGTATTTTATAATAAAGAAGTAACAAACTGCTGATATGTGCTACAGCATTATGCTAAGCATTATGAAAAAAGACAAATGCATAAAGACTACATAATGCATGATTCCTTTTATATGAAATGATCAGAAAAGGCAAATTTATAGAAACAGGAAGCAAATCAATGCTTCCCTTGGTCTGCTGGGAATAGTGTAGATTAAGTGCAAATGGCACAAAGAACATTTTAAGTGATGGAAATGTTCGAAAACTGGATAGCCAGATGGTTGCACAAGTCAATACATTTTCTAAAACTCACTGAATTGTGTACTTCCAATGGGGAATTTCGTGGTATATAAATTGTATCCCAATAAAGCTGTCAGAAATTTTTGAAAAAAAATTTCTAATTTGATGGGCTAACGGACAAAATCATATGGTACAAACATAAATCACTGCCTAGGGGATGCTGTTTCCTCAGAGAAACTCTTAAAAAGCAGTGATTCTTTGAGAAACCAAAGCTGAGGATTTGCTCTTCAGGTTCAGTAGGATAAATTGGATTTTTTTCTTTTGTATTACATCTAGAAGTTTTTAGATCAAATTGACCTATTCACATTCATTAAAATTATATTACACTGAATTATGGACAAAAAGCTAAAGTAAGGAAATACAGTTTCACTTACAAATGACAAAAATATAAGAATCCTTTATATTATAAACTGCTTTCCAATTTGTCTTTGCCATAAATAGTCAATTAACCAAGTGTATAGTGTTGAATATGAAATAGCAGGTAGCATTTTTGGTATTATATTCAGTGTGTAATAAAGATATATTTTATTGCATGGAGCTCTTTAGTAACTTCCATATGGTTTATGGCTTCCTACCATCCAACTTACCATCTCTTTGAAGCACTCATTTTATGGACTAAAGCAGTTTATGGTTATACACAAAATAATTTCTAATAGAGTAGCACCGCATGTGCAGTGCTTTCAGTTACATTTTAAGCATCAATTCATTTGTGTTTATTCCTTACACGTTTGGCATATGAGCCTTCTCTTCCTGCCATTATTCTTAATTATATAAAATAGCTTTTTTCCTGCCAATTCTTTTAGTTTCCTCTGATGCCGGCGTGTCAGTTACTTGATTGCTAAAGATTGCAAGGTTCAGGGAGGTTCAGATCTTGCTGTAGATGCATCCCAAAGGATGTGCGTTGTGTGTGTCCATTATTTTCCGTATTCTTAAAACATTGGCTTCAGAATTGGAAGTTCTGAAGCTAAAGAAAACTAATCTTTCATTTAACAATTTAGTAATTTTAGTAATTTCTTATAGATATTTAACAATTGCCTTAAAAGTAAATTTAAATAGTAATAGATGTATTGACATAAAATGACTAGGTATATTATATATTAAATACATACATATACATTCATATATATTATATATTACATAATATATTACATATTATATTATATATATTATATGTTACATAATACATTATATTATGTAATATATTATATTATTATAATATTATATATATTACATAATATTATATATTACATATGTAATACTATATATACATATAAAACATATATATACATGTGTTATACACATGTATATACACATTTATATACACATATAATAGGCACTATTTAGCCAAAGCACCATTATTAGAGTTTCAATTCTTTTAAAAAGAATTGTGGTACCATTTAATCAGTTCTATTTCTAGAAAGATCTATATGTAAACTAAAGCGAACGTGCCAGGTTGTTAACTCCATTTATTCATTCCAAATTCATTTTTTCCCCCGTAGTATATATGGAGTTCTTATTATCTAGAGATTGCATTAGAAACACAGACATAAGTTGGATCTCATTCTTCCATCTAGAAGTTTTTTGCCTACCAGAGGAGACAAATGTACAAATATATTTATGTGTTAATATGTTATAGATTATGTGATATGTTAGGGGAACATAAGGAAAACCTAATAGAAGATTGCTTCTCTCATTATGTAAAGGGGTTACAACATATGAGCAAAAGCTAGTAAGTGTAAGATAGCATGAAGAGGTTGAGAATAAGGGTAGCTAAGTAGCCAAATTTGGGAATTGGAAATAGAAATTAATGTAAGCTAATAACTAGGTTAAGAAAGTTTTAAATGTCATACTGAAGCATTGCATTAATCTTTTGGGCAGTGGGGAGACAGTAATTCATCTAAAAATGGAGAGTAACCAAATCTAATCTGTATATAACATATAATTCCCAAGAATCCTATTTTTTTGCTTTTGCCTATAAAACTAGATTACATACCCACTCTGTATCCAATTCTTTAGGCATAATCCCCCATTTGGTGCTGGAACTGCTTCCTAAAAGAGTCCCGCAGTTCTTTCCTAAACAGTTGTCTGCTAAGGTTCGAGAAGAAGCCCTGAGATTCATTATTTGTCAATCACTGTTCTGTTTTAGCTGACTAAGGGCAGAGGTGTCCCTGCTGAAACCTCACTCTCCCTTCAGCTCTACAGGGCATGTCACTGACCATGCAGTGACTTTGGTTTGGGGCTAATAGAGGTACTGCACAGAAACAAAAGCACAACCCCTTGAAGCAATGGCATTGAGCATTTGTAGACCCAAACGCAATGCCAAAATCCTATCCTCACTTTCTGCATTTTCCAGTGTTGTCTCCATGTAGCCAGAAGGAATGTATAATCACCAGGAAGAAAAAGCCTTGCAGGCAGCTCTATGCTCAGAGTCCTGACTTCATTATCTCACCTCTTAGTCCAAGGTTAGCTTTATTAGCCTTTCCCAGGCGAATATCTCTCCAGGATATCTTTCCAGAATATATTCTGAAATTCAGCTTTTTCCTTTTAGGGAAACTCTTCATCCTTACCTCTCTGAGACAGATAAAACAATAACAGAATTAATAAAGTTTACAATCTAGCTTATTTGATATTAAGTAAATAAAAATTGCTTCTATCTCATTCTTATTTCCAGAGATCATTGATTTTGCATATTTTCTCCAACCTCTTTCATTTAAATATACATATCCATGCCTAAATAAACACACAACAAATATATTTTTTGCCAAACTTGAATCATTAATCTGCAACTTGCTTTTTTTCTATCTAGCAGTTTAGCAAAAATATATATATGTATATGTGTATATATACACACATACATCATTCTTTTAAGTGGCTGCTAAGTATTCCAATATATTGATATGCCATTTTAAATTTAAATCTGACCTTATTGATGGGCATTTTATTGTTTCCAAATATTCTGCTTTTATTTATAGTGTTTCCGTAAGCAAACTTAATTTGTATTTAAATCTATTCATGCTATAATTTCTCTAGACTTATTTTTGAGATATGGAATTGCTTGCTCAAAGGATAGGCATATTGAATATTTGAATACAACATTACCAATTGATTCTTCCATAATCACTATATAAATTGCTTATTTTCTAACATTCCAATAAACACTGGATGTTATTAGCCTTTCATATTTTGTTTAAATTGACTATTTTTTCACTATAGTCAAGCTGATCACCTTTTCATATTTTATTGGCCATATGAACTATAATTTATGATATTTGCATATGTTCATTCAGGTTGTCTTTTTTACTTTTTTATAAAAGTGCTTTATATAAAAATAGTGACCAATTATCTGTTATTACATAGGAGAGTTTTATGTATAATGGCTGAAAGCTATATTCAGCTCACTGTCAATTTCTCCCTTTCTCTTATTTACTTCTTACTTTGTAGTGAGTATCATTAAACTGTGTGTATATTTTGTGAGTGTAGTTGAATAGCAGTCTTATTCTCTATGATGACAGAGTTTTGTTTCTTGCTTAAGAAAGACCTCAGCATGAGATTCTAAAGAAAATCTTCTACTTTATTTCCTGGTTAAGTCATGATTTCTGTTCCACTTTTAGATCATTAAGCTGAAAATTATTACATATATATTAGAAAATATTTTATTTGTATTTTCTTTTAAACTGGTTATGTAGCATTTTATTATGATTTTCCTGAGGCCTGGGAATCAAAGAAAAGAAAGAAAGTTTGCCCATTAATGAGGAGTTGTACATATACAGACACAGCTGAAATGGTGGGGAAATGGGAATGATTATATGGAAGACAGATTGCCAAAATGTATAACAGAGTACCCTGGTTGAAAATTACCAAAGTGATAGCAAACATGTAATGAGTGCTTATTTTGTGCCTGGCTGTGTATTAAGCATTTTTCAGTGCATTTTAAAGAACTTCCCAATGACTCTATAAACCAGAATCTACAGATGTCCAGAAAAGAAATTGAAATTTTAAGAGATTAAATAATTTATCCAGGTCTTACTGAGCAGAAAGATCATACCTTAACCAATATGGCATTGGGTTTCTGGACATGGAAGTTTGTCTGACTGAATGAGTTTCTCTCATTCAGACAAAGGTCTAGGTGGAGGGATGGTGAGTACAGCAAGGCTGTACTTGATATCATGCTAATTCAGCCTTGTGGGGATTTATGTGCTCAGAGAATGGGAGAGCTGCTGGTTAAAAATCAACAAGAAAGAATGGACAAACTATTTCAATGTGCCAATATACCTATTAAAAATTCACAAAAGTGTCCATCTTTTTGTCTCTATTAGCAATCTAATAGAACTGGAGCAGTAAAGCTGAAATACCTGTTGGAGGTCAACATTGGTATCTGCTATCTGCTGAGGAATCCCTTCAAAAAAAAAAGGTGGAAAAAAGTTGTTGAAGGTGTTCTAATACAGGCTGAGAAATTAGTGATGGAGTGCTGAGAGAGATAGAAATAAACAATATAATATAATAGTATGAAGAACGTCTCCACAGATGGTAGGAAAGTCATGGACAGATGGAGGAATGGATAGCATGGTAGAGTAGCCTGGAGGGTATCTCCACAGATAAGTAAGACATAGTGGACAGATGCAAATAGAAAGTGAAGGCAACATTCAGAGTGTCAAGATAACAGCTGGGAATACATGTGGAACCAAGGGAGAAGGCAATATTGTCCCACTAAGGTAGAGTTTAAGAGTTCGAAAACTTGTCCCAGTTAGTGATATGATAAAGTCAGAGTTCAAGAAATCTGTGGTCGGTGTCACCTGATCTGGCCCATAAACAATTAGTGAAGAGCAAGATCACCTGTTTTTTTTCTAAAAACTTTTGACTTAAAAATTGTTTCTAAAAACAATTGATCTAAGATCAATTGCACAGAATGAGTATTGTACATTATATTATTTTCAAAATTAAAGATGTTTTTTTTTTTTTGGTCAAATTATGACATTGCCAGTGATTTTAATAGGCCTTTCAAAGCACTCAGGAAATTGGCCCACTATTTTTACCTTTCTCTGTTTTCCAAAGAGCTAGCATTTCCGTCAGGGTTATTTCCAAAAATAAGCCCACAAGCAATACCTTACTGCCTTTCACTTCTCCTACCTTCAGGCAGCAAAGGTTTAACTGTCTCCTCTGTATCTTTCAAAAGAGTAAAGAATACATCCAGAAATATCTTACCAATATTGTAAGTGATATTATCTACAGTATAGAGATGGACATAGCATTATCAAATAGATGTGAAATAAAACATGGAATTTAGTTAAATAAATGTAATTTAAGAAACTAACAAAATATTGTATAAGAAATTTACCATTTGCATACATTCCACTGCATACAATTTTGCAAGAAATCTATTACCAAACAGCCAAAAAAACTACGTAACAAGAAAGGGCCATGAGAAGTAAATGTTTTTATTATAGCAAGAAAAAAAATATATAAAAATCTTTCCCAGTCACTGTTAAACTGATTGTGAATACTAACTTATGAAATACCCCTTAGAAAATGTATATGTATATTTTTCAGTGTGTGGATAAAATAAAAAAAATATCAGGGCTAGGAAAACCAGAGGATGTCGTTTTGTGCCACCTCTTTGCTTAGAAAGTCTTAACTGTTCTGACTTCCTAGCAGAAGCATTAGTATTAGCATGTTAGTGAAAAAGCAGTCTTAGCAGTAATCAGCAAAGCAGGCAGGCTTCTCCACCCTGTTCTATCCCAAACTCAAGTTGGCCTGACTTTATAAAAGTCAGTTAACCTCCCAGAGAGGCTTAAACTCAATCTCTTTGTCTATTTCAAAAGCAAAAAATGGCTTTACCTGTAAGGCTGTGTTTTGTCTTCTCTGGTTTCCATAGCAATCTTACTCAAGTTCTGTAGATTTTAATTGTGGAACATTTTTCTCAGCTGGTGGAGTTGGAAAATGTAACTTAGTTTCTGGTAGCTAAACAATTTTTATTCCTGTCAGTAAAGGAGAAGTATAAAAAAATTACCTGTACAGATCAATATTTATTTAATTACATCAATATCTTTTTAAAATGAAAATGTGGTATTCAAAAATGAAAATTTAGTATTTGATCAATCCATTAGAAATATAAAATATTGTTTTAAGGCTTTCAAAAGTAAAATTATCTGCTGCCTAAATTCTACCAAAAACACACTTCATAAAGGTTATATTTAAGTGTGATTTTTTTTAATGATCATGCTATTTATATTTCAGGTAGTCGAAGTTCTGTGTTGATATAAAGGCAGATACCAGACTACTATCTTATCCTGTTATCCACAGAATCACCTTCAATAAATTGAAGTTCGTAATATTTGTCATTTATCAAGTACCATATACCAGAAACTATGACAGGTACCTTCTGATATTCCCTAACATAGGTATCACTATGAAACGTGTATTACAGATAAAAAACTGAGGCTGGTATTAATTTTGCCCAAGGTCACACAGATCATAAGTCTGGGAATCAGAATGCAAACCCAGTACTGTGTGCTTTTAAGTCCATACTTTAACCATTACACCGTATTTCCCTTCAAAAAAACAAACAAAAATATTTTTAATTCTATATACTTATTATAAATCTCACATAATAAGTTTGTTTTTTAATTTAGCAAGAAGAAAAACATTTATTTATTCTAAGGGATTTTATGCTTCATTTAATAAGATAATAATGACTAACATTGTGTGTCCACGAGTATTCTAAGTAATTTCCTCATTAACTCATTTAATCTTCACGGTTATTTAAGGAGGTATTTATGTATGTATGTTTTATTATTATTATATGTGGAAGATGAAGTTAATAACCTACTTAGTTATACTTACATGAAAAAATTGGAGCCTGCTTCTCCCTCTGCCTATGTCTCTGCCTCTCTCTCTTTCTCACTGTGTGCCTATCATAAATAAATAAAAAATTAATAAAAAATTAAAAAAAAAAAAAGAAAAAATATTTGAAAATGTCATGGCAAAAGCATCATAAGAAACATAACAATAAATGACAAACCAAGAAAATATATCTGTAATTCATGAAGAGGATTGATATCTATAATATATAAGAACATCTAAAACCTCACTCATGATTTTAAAAAGAAAAAATGAAAAAAGAAAAAATATATTGAGATGCTGTTTCTCAAGACATCATACACTCAAGAATCTAAATGGTTGACACTTAACCTGTTGGTGAAACAAACACTCTAGTGCAATGATTATGGGAATGCAAGATTGCACGATTCCTATGAAATGGAATTTGGCAATATATAGAAAATGTACACATATACTTACTCTGTGAGTATGCAATTTTACTTGTAGGTATCTGAGAGAGAGAGAGAGAGAGAGAGAGAGAGAGAATGAAGAAAAGAAAACCAATACTATTAGAAGTAGTTTGTTGATGATCAAATAGGCAATAGGAAAGACTCTTTCTGGGGATCCCTGGGTGGCTCAATGGTTTAACACCTGCCTTTGGACCAGGGGTGGTCCTGAAGTGACGGGATCGAGTCCCGCATCGGGCTCCCTGCGTGGAGCCTGCTTCTCCCTCTGACTGTGTCTCTGACTCTCTGTGTCTCTCATGATAAATAAACTCATTAAAAAATTTTTTAAAGACTAATCATTATTAAAAAAAAGACTTTTCAAAAAATTTGATGGGGAACAAGAGAAAAAGCAGTAGCTTTGAGGATAAGGGAAAGAGTTTCAGCAGAGAATGAGAATATGTGATAAAAAGAAAAGAGATTATTCATTCATCAAGACTCCAAAGGAATAGGAAAGATCGGGGGTCAAAATAACTATGGGCATGTAGAATAAAAGAACATAAACCCAAGAGTGCGTGCTATGTGCATCATGTGTATAAAGTTAAAAAGCAAAAAAATAAATAAATAAATAAAATAAATCTATGCTGTTAGAAATTAGGATAGTGATTACCATTGACAAAGGAGCAGTAACTGGGCTGGAGAATGAGAGGGATTTCTGAAATGCTGGGAATGTTCTGCTTCTTAACATGTATGCTGATTATATAAGGGTGTTCATCTTGTAAAAACTTAGCTGTACAAGTATGACTTCTACTCTTTTCTGTATTTATTTTACAGTTCAATTTTAAAAGACCTCTGAATATTAGGAAGGAGTATTACAATTTAAATAGTGGGGCAAAGGGATGCCTGGGTGGCTCAGTTGGTTAAGTGTCTGACTCTTGGTTTTGGCTCAGGTCATGATCTTGCACTCATGGGATCTATCTAGCACTTCCTCAGACTCTGCACTCAGCAAGGAATCTGCTTTAGATTCTTTCTCCCTCTCCTTCTGCTTCTCTGCCTCTCACCCTCACAGATCCGCTGGTTATGAACTCTCATTCTCTCTTAAATAAATAAGTAATTTTTTTAAAAAATTGAGACAAAAATGTAGAGAAAGTGAGAGGTAAATTGGATGTGACCTTGAGGGAGGTTTTCATCTATGGATTTTATTTGTAGAGAGATTTTGTTTATGGCTTTTATTTGTAAGAGAGAAGGCAAGTCATCTATTAAGATTTAGAGGACAGCTGGGGTTAGAGACTGGAATGCTAGAGTAGAGGTGGGGAAGGGTGCTGAATAGATGAGTGAAAGCTAATAGATTCTCCAACAGCAATGAAATCTCAAACTCAATGAATTAATAATTTCATACCTTATCTCTTTCCAGTTAATATTTGTACAAAAAGAAAAAAAAAAGATTTGTACAAAAAGGGCAAGCCCGGGTGGCTCAGTGGTTTAGTGCCACCTTCAGCTGAGGGCAGTGATCCTGGAGTCCTGGGATCGAGTCCCACGTCAGGCTCCCTGCATGGAGCCTGCTTCTCCCTCTGCCTGTGTCTCTGCCTCTCTCTCTCTCTCTCTCTGTGTCTCTCATGAATAAATAAATAAAATCTTAAAAAAAAAGATTTGTACAAAAAGATGAACCTTATCTAAAGAAATTTTAAAAAACCAAAATCATGAAACAGTTTATATAATTGCTCTATTATATTTGAAAATACGACTATGAGCTCCGGATGACCTAAATTAAAAAGTTATAATGGTCATTTTCATGATTTCATTGTTCATGAGCAGAATACACACACATTTCTCAGGGACAACAACTCATAGCATTTCATTCTGATGGATATTTCTTATGTAAGCTTATATATAGGGATCCAAAGTGGAATGATGACTGTATCCTCAAATGTATCCTTAAAAAATATACTATTCTGAGTTTCATAAAACTATGAGAGCTAAGGACACTTTGTCAAAAGCCAACAAAAACAATGAGTAAGATTGTGGAATGGAATATATTTATAAATGTTCAGGTTTTTAACAGTCCAGCTTAGTCTAGGGGTAAAAATCTGAATATATAGAATAATGTGTGCTTTCATGTTCTAAAAACAGACTTCCAGGCTTTTTACAAGTCAGAAAGTAATATATTTGTGTCTAACGTATAGGCAGATTTTCTTTTTCATTTACAAGTCACCTGTATGTTTGATGACCAAACAAGCAGATGGCATTATTCCAAAGCTATTTTTGGGAAAGCTGAATGATCTAAACAACATGCTGCTTGAACTAATGACTGTGTTTTCCCATAGATAAGGGACTAAAAATGCTTACAAGGAAAATTGGAATTTAAAAAAATATCTGTATTTTCTCTAGTCTTGTGAAGAACACAAGTTCATAACAGAACTAGTTGGAAAAGTTATGCCTCATTTTCCCCCTAGAATTCACCATCTAGAAGGGCTACGTACATCTACGTTTACTTGGTATTGAGGAAGCTGGATAGGTAGCTATGGGAATAAAAGACCTAGAGGTGTTGGTAATGAGGGTGGTTTTAATGATGAACTATTGGGGCCATTTAGATCATGTTGTAATCATAAGAGACTGAGAGCCTCTGAGAAGGACCAGAGAATTGATGGGTTCACTAGTGGCACAATAATGAAGGGAATATAAATATTCAGGCCCAATAATGATGGCAATATCTTTTCGTACATCCACAAAGATGCCTTGCATCATGTCTGAAAGAGGCCATATTGTATTAATTTAATAACTAATTTGATATTTATTGTTTTCAATATTTGTTATTCAGAATCTGGAAATCAAATGATTTCCTTTAGAGAAAGTCCAAATAATCTGAATTAGGATTTGTCTTAGAACATTTTGTGAAGGCCGGGGCACCCAGGTGGCTCAGTTGGATCAGTATCCAACTCTTGATTTAGGGTCAGGGGATGATCTCAGGGTTGTGGAATGGAGCCCATTGTTAGGCTCCCCACTCAGTAAGGAGTCTGCCCATCTCCTTCTCCCTCTGCCACTTCCCTTGCTCACACTCTCTTTAAAATACATTTTTCAAAATAAAATTAAATTGAAAAAAAGAACATTATGTGAAGGCTAGACTGCAAAATGCAGGTTTTATCTCTAAGTTATAGAGCCAGTCTCTATATAGCTTTGTCAAATTGTATAATATAGAATAAGCAATAATCGATTTAATATGCATCTGGATATTGGATAGACACCTTAAACATACGTGGTCAAAATCCTGTTCCACCTAATGCCCATCTTGATTTCCCTTCTTGATTTTGCATCCTATTTAATCTTCCTTCTTGGAAGATTACATATTTCCACTCACTAGTATGACACTTGCAGTGTCTTCCTGTGGCAGGATTATACTTTTCCACCCAATTTATTTAGCAATAAAATGAAAGCATAAATTGACCTTTGCCAGTCCAAGAAGCCACCAATCCTCTTGTTCTCCTTCCTCTGTCACAAGAAAGTCGTGACCTAAATAATGGCCATTCCTTCCTCTGGATGCCTGAGTGAAGAAGATACCAATTTTCTCCCATTAGTTTATTTAAAAGATCTATAATTTGCCTAAATAAAATACTATAATGCTCTATTCTAGATGTTATAATATATGTAGCTATAATATACATGAAAATAATAGCACAAATAATAGAGGATGAGATAAATGGAACAATATAACCACCAAATTCTTATATTCGATCCTTAGATTTGATGTGTAATAATACAATAGCAAATCTACAGACTCTGATAAGTTAAAGATACATATATATTGCAATCTATAGAGCAACCATTCAAAAAATAAGGCAAAGAATACAGCTAAAGTACCAGTAGAAGAATTAAAATAAAATATGAAAAATTTGATTAATTCAAATGAAGAGAGGAAAGGAGAATACTGAGTAGAAGCCATACACAAAATAATTCATATTCAAAATAATAATAATAATAATAATTCATACTGGATGACTGCATTTATATGAGGTGATATAAAAGAAAATACTAAACAGTGGTTGAAAAAAATCATTAAATGTGTTGCTCCTTGTGAGAGCAGAGCCAGAGGAAAATTTCTGGAAAATGATGAAAATATTCTATATGCCTCTATGAGTACAGGGTACATGGGTACATGCATTTGTCGAAGTCATTCGACGTGCACTTAAGATTAGTGCATTTCACTGAATTGAAACTTGATACCTCAAAAAAGAACTATAAACAATACCGAACTTCAGTCAATAGCTTTTCATTTTGCGGTGATTAACAGTTTGGAATTAACAACTTGGTAACTATTTTCTCTGCTGTCTGGGCTTGAGCAAATGCAAAAACAATGGGATTAATAAGAGCCAAGTTTCTCATTATCAGAGAAGATAGTTAGGAACATAGAAAGAGGTCTGACAGACTGCAGGTACACTATCTAGATACCCCTTTAAGAAGAAAATTAGCTACCCAGAAATGATGGATGTTACCAGTAGCCAGCCTTGCTGGCTGCAGAGAGCCACCTTGCTTGAAGTCACTCCTTTTTCCAAGTAGACCATATACAGTGACTGATGGAGGTGAGTATCTGAAGGCTAATCATCTTGATCTGATGGGGACAATTTTCACAGACAGTATTTGCTCCAGAGGTCCTCTCTGTGTTGATTGGCATCATTGCCTGAGGCATCACAACTGGACTTCTCCTTTTATTCAAACTTACACAGGAGCCTTCCTTTTCACAGGTGTGGATTCTTAAAAAAATATTGTGTACCCAGTAGTAATGAAATCACTTAGAGGACAGATCGCGATTTCTAAAAAACAGTTTATAATAAGAGGAGCCAGGTCTCTGCAGAGAAATAGCTGACTCCAGGGTTGTGGTAGGAAAAGTATAAGATGAGCTTAGAACATCTTACAGCAGAAATATAGGATGTGCTTAAGTGATGGTGGGGCCACTGCAAAAGAACAAAGGAACTTTGAAGGAATTTGAAGGAATTTTCAATATAATATTAAAATATATAATAATAATTATATATATTGAATGAAATAAGATTCTGTGGGTCAAGTGGATCATAAACAAAGGAGTCAGCTGGGAAACTATAAAATAGAATGAAAACTTATAAACATAGAAGAATTATTGGTGGAGTTAGAAAATCATCAATGGATCCTAAAAGTAGTAGGTTGAAATTTTGATGAGGAATATAATATGTATATAGTTTCAATGTATTTCCCCACTAAATATATATATATTTATATATATATATAAATATTTTATTTATTTATTCATTTATTCATGAGACAGAGAGAGGCAGAGACACAGGCAGAGGGAGAAGCAGGCTCCAGGCAAGGAGCCCGATGTGGGACTCCATCCTGGGTCTCCAGGATCAGGCCCTGGACTGAAGGCGGCGCTAAACCGCTGAGTCACCCGCGGTGCCCTCTCCACTAGATATTAATTAAAGACAGGAAAGCAGTTACTTTAGTTTGGAGAGACCAAGTGTACACCACCTCAATCAAGTAATCAAAATTAATATCATGAATATTGAGACTAACTGAAAGAAGCATGTTCATGTAATGTGATGACCTGAGAAGGACAAATGTTACTTTTATTTATATTTTTCCCCAAAGTCTATAATCTGAATTTAGTCATGTGGAATCATGAAACAAATTCAAATTGACAGGAGTTCTACAAAACCAACTGAACTATAGTCTTCAAAATACTAAGGTTAAGAAAGATAAAAAAAAAAGGCAGAGAAACTTTCTAATTAAATGAAACTAAAGAAATATGGCATGCTAAATGCAATGCATGAGAAAAAATCGTCATAAATAATAGGTGAAATTTGATTATGGAATGTGGATTAAGAATATAGTGTATCATTTTAAAGTTCCTAAATTTGAAATTACACTAAAGTCCCTTTCCCTCAGGAAATACAATCTGAGTTATTTAGGGTTATTGGGGCACAATGTCCAGAAAATAAATGAATAAATACACACTCTCTGTATGTATGTGTCTATAGACATTATAGAAAGAATGAGACAGTAAATGTGCCAAATTTTCCAATTGGTAAATTTGGTAAATAGTATAATAAAGTTTATATAAAAATAAAATGTTATGAATATAAATTTTCATTTATTTAAAATGTTTCCATATTCCAATAGTTAACATAATTTTCTCTTTTTTTGTTGACATAATTTTCATATTAACTGAATACTCATCATGTGGGATTCCAATACATTGTTTTCTCCTTCCTTCCTTTTGTTTTGTCAACCACTGCCTCATGTACCTTATGGTTATCCCTCTAATTACCTAATTACAGTATTGTGATACAGAAATTACCATTCACATTTTACAGGTGAGAAAATTTACATTTAGAAAGGTTTGTCCAACTTGAAACATCTAGCATATGGTATAGGGAAATACAAACCCGTGTCTAATTAAAAACTTCAGGGTGATGAGCACTGGGTGTTATGTGCAACTGATGAATTATTGAAAACTATATCTGAAACTAATGATGTACTATATGGTGGCTAAGTGAATTTAAATTAAAAAAATCAGTTTTACAATTATGCCATGGTAAGGATATGATTGCCATGGATGAATATGCCACAGGGGGGATAAAAAACAAAACAAAAACAAAACAAACAAACAAAAAAAACCTTCTTACTCTTACCCTCCAAAATGACTTTGGAATAAACTGAATCTTCTGCCTTTGAAGATATCTTTTCCATTCAGCCATAAGTACTAGTTCCAAACTTGGTGCTACACCTCAAGAAATCCTTCCATTAGCCCATTTGATTTCATTTAAATTTAATTGTAAAATTTATTTTTAACTTTCGTGTTTTGAAATAATCACATTCTTACAGAAAAAAATACAAGTATGAAGAATATTTTTTTCTAAACTATTTGCAAGAAAGTTGCCAAGATAATTATTATAGTTATTAGACATAAGATACTCATCTTTGTCAGGAATATCACAGAACTGATGCTGTGCTCTTCTCATTGCATTCTATCAGGTGCATATGATTTTAATTCTGCTCCATTAATGGTGATGTTCAGTTTGGTCATTTGAATACAATGGTGTCCACCATGCTTCTCCACTTAAAATCACTCTTTTTTCTCTTTGAAATGATTAAGTTTATTGGGGGCAACAACTTTGAAGTTAAGTTAAAATCCTATTCTTCGTCAAACTCCCCTTTCTTCTTTTATTAATTCATAAATATATGGGTATCTGGTTTCCTATTTTATTTCATGAGTCATCATGCATTACTATCATTATATATTTTGATGCTAAAGTTATCTTTTGTGGGTAGAAGGAGCCCATTCCAGCTAGCTTGTCTTTTCTTTTGATATAAAGCATTAATTCTTTAGCATATTTGCTTTCTGACATATTCCTGGTTCATCTTGTACTTCTCTTCCTCAGTCCTAGAATTGGCCATTATTTAAGAAGTCTTGCTTCCTTTTATGAAAGAATTCCATATGGTAACCCACATCTGAGTATTAGATATGCACATTGTTATTTGTTAGGGGTCATTACTCCCAAGCCTTTTATGTAGACAAAGCTAGGAAATATATGTATGTACACATCTATGAATGTATATATTCACAGACACATTTACACTCCATAGTGATTTTTATTGTCATTAGTATTGGTGAAAACCATTAATTTATACTGATTCCTTCCATTACAATCCATCACAAAAGGGTTCACTCTATTTTTCTTCTATTTCAGATTTAAATTCCTTTTTCTGACAGTGAGAACCCTGGTTTATATATTCTTTGCAATACTTATTTAACCAGTTCCCTTGTAGGTAACCAATCTTCCATCTTCATTATCACCTTGTCCTCCATGCAGATGTCCTCCTCACCCCACTTAGGTTTCAACACCTGTGTCTTTACACTCCAGTGCAGACCCTTTCCTCATCATATTTGGAGTCTGACATTCTGTGCTTGGTTACCCCCGTGCGTAGATGCTCTCCTCACCCTGCCTAGACTCCACCACCCCATTCCAGTCTGTGCAGATGTCCTACTTACCGTGGTTAGTCTCTGACACTGCATGAAAACCGCCTCTTTGAGGATATGCCCTTATGAACCCACATAGACTTTAACAGGCTGTCCCTCTGCATGGAGTTCTGACGCCTCATACTGAGTTCCCCTATCCATACTCTCCTCTCTCCATGTGGGCTCAACATACCTTGCTAGGCCGTACTTGTCACAGTGACACCACATCATCCCATTAGGGAAACTCGTGTTTTACTACCTTTTCAATCAGCTGGTATTCTAACACTCTATTTATGAACATAATCCTCAATATATTTGGTCTCTGATACTTTATTCTAAGCAGCCTTCATATGCAGACATCCTATTCACCCTGCTTGGACTTTTCTTGCCTCTCTAAGTCTTTGATACCCTGTACGAGGGTCTATCCTAAGCCTGTCTTCCTCATTGTGCTTGGGCTCAGACATCCTGTTCTGAGCAACCTTGATTCTCCTCCCTCTTCAACCCCTACAAACGTCTGCTGTGCACTGTCTCCCGTAATGATTTTAAGAATGAATTATTTAGAAAGGAAAGAGAAGGGGAAGGAAAGCAAGTGAAGGGAAGAGGGGGAAATCAGAGGGTGAAAAAAGAGCAAGAGGAAGAAGAGAAATAATTCCAATATATTTTAAAGTATTAATAAAGATTTTCATACTCAAAAATATGTCAAAGTATTGTTACCATTTTCAAACCATGGGTTAAAATAATAAAGGTTTGTAACTAAAAATCTTTAAAAGCTAAATGGAATAAATCTTTATATTTCTAAATCTAATTCCTGGAGGTTTCTACCAGTATACATAAGCTGGACTCTCTTGCCCAATTCCACACTTAAAGCAGCTTCTTCCAACCCTTCAAAGCTCAGTTCCATTTCCTGGCATCTTGCCATTCTCCATGAAAAGAATGAAAAGAGAAGACATTCTCTCTCTCTCTCTCCCCCCCTCCCCTTTTTCCTAAAGAACAGGCCCTAGGCAGGTTGCCACCCTTACACCAAGGTGGAAAGAAAAGGATGAGAAAAATATCTCCTAGTTTTTCCCCATACAGTAAAAGGCTCTGGGCACTTTTCTTCTGTGGCTGTTGGGAAACAAGCTGAAGCAAGAGTCAAATCCACATACGTAGCTACTAGAGGCCAAGTGACCTTGTTTACCCTGAAAGACTTGAAATTTGACTAAATGATTTCCTAACTTCTTTCTCATGGGTTTGATGCAATAGAAAGATTTATTTCCTCTCAGAGACTCAAAGTAGATAGCAAGTGCCAGAACTTAGAGAACTCAGTCTCCAAATTGTATGAGCCAGATTCTTCTATGCCTTCTTGAGAGTAAGTAATCATATCATATATGTAACAGAAATAATATTATTAGGGTTCTATTAAAATATACTCTCATAAAGGAAAACATGGTTTATAGAGTGCTTGAACGTGAAGAAAGTTGATATAAACCATTTATTTTGTCTAATATAAATGTGCTCTTGAATGCACATCAGTAACCACAGTAAAGGAAATTTTATACCATAATTAATTTTTATCTTTCTCTCTCAAAATGTATTTGCCTTTGATGAGTAAACGCTTCTGTTTTCAACATCAAATTTTAATACCTTGAAGTATATGTTTGCCTATACTATATGTATGTATATATATATATATAGAGAGAGAGAGAAAGAGCTGAGTCCAGAAATATGAAAAAATGCAAAATTATTTTCTGAACAATCATAGTTTCATAAACGCTACTTTATTCCTTTAATAAAAATGTTTTGTAAGTAATGATCATCTACTTATTTGTAGTGTACATAAATCTGAATGTTAAATTATTTGATTCAGTAAAAGTAAGGTATTGAATTGTCATGAATTTTTTTAAAGATTTTATATTTTTTATTTAGAGAGAGAGTGAGAGAGAGAAAGACCATGATCAGTTGGGAGGGATTGAGGGAGAGAAGGAGCAGACTCCTTACTGAGCAGGGAGCCTGATATGGGACTCAGACCCAGGACCCTGAGATCATGGCCTGATCTGAAGGTAGACACTTAACTCCCTAAACCACCCAGGGGCCAAACTGTCATGGAATTTTAGGTTTAGCCAAATCTTGGAGATCCAATTCTAGCCATTCAAAAAGCAAACCTCAAACAGAGTAAACCATAGCATTTTTCATCATGGGTCTACTTTGTATCTTCTGATGTCTTTTATTTATTTATTTATTTATTTATTTATTTATTTATTTATTTATTTATTTATGAGAGAGAGTATGTGAGCAGGGGAAGGGGCAGAAGGAGGAGGAAAGAAAGGAAATCTCCAGCAGACTCTCCACTGAGCATGGGGTTTGAGGTCATGACCTGAACGAAATTAGGAGTCGGAGCTTAACCAACTGAGCCACCCAGACACCCCAAAGCTCTTGATGTCTTTAAGTAAGTTCTTGAAATAACTGCTTGCTTAAATGAGAAACTGAATGTGTCCTTATTCACAGATAAGTGCATAGATTCTCCTCTGTCTTACTTGAGTAAATATGACATTTGACAGTAATCCTCATCCAAATAACACCACCACAAGATTATGACTATATATTGATATTAATCATTAATAGTGGAGAAAGACAGTAACAAATTTTTATTAAAGTTGAAGTCACATTTCACAGATCTTTCTCTCTTTTCAAAGCAAGTCAGGAAAACTCTAATCCTGAGATTAAGTGATAGTTCATCAGAGAAAGGTATCTCCTGTCTCTGGGTTGAAGTTTGAAAGCTTGTTGAGAAAAAGGACCTTTACTTTCTACATAGGGCAAGATATAAATCAGATGCTGAATAGTAAATGAATAAGTTGAATGAAGAACTCATGATCTAGAAACTGTAATCTTGGGTTGTCTTTGTATTTTTATGGGAATGTGACAGTAGACTGAGGTTGTTGTCACTAGCCACTGTCTTTTTCTGCCTTTTGTTTATTTGTTTTTTTATTGTCCAGTGCTTTAACACATTTGGAAGTTAAAGGCTGTGTTCTAACATGTGCAGTCAGGGCCAAGGATTGATTATTGAATAAATAATTTGATTGTAGATGTGGTACATTCTGGCATAAAGAGCACATTGAGACTCTTTAGGATAATATAGCCTACAGACTACATCTGCACAGCCTATGCAATGTATGAATACAGAACAGGGAAGATTTCCCAGATGTCTTAGGGAGTAATTCTGCCAAACTCTAAAACCGGCTACATGGGTCATTTTACAATTACACAACTCAAAATGAAAATAAATTCACAAGATACAAAACAATGACCTTCCTTTCTCCTTGTTTCTTCCTTTCTCCTTATTTTCTATTGAGAAGAAAGTTGGGCAGTTACATATATATATATACTTTGCCTTTTATTATTCTTGTGACAACCTTAGTATATTAGTAGACAAGTCTCTCTCAGTGACAAAGTATGGAAACCGGAATAAATACAATTTGGGAGAGGTGGGAGATGATGACATCTTTTATAAGAAATAATAGGAAATTCAAGATATAAGGTGACTCAAGACTCTATGAACTCAAATAATATCATCAGATCTTTCTCTTCCTCTCTTTCAGCTTCCATTCCTCATTCCCTCCTGAAGTTTCTTAAGTCTGTTTTTGCCTGGGTGTTTCCTTCATTCTTTACCACAATATGTGGGCTTCCCCAGGCAGTTTGAACAAAGTAAGTGGAGCCACAGAAAACAGGATAATAGAACCACCAAATTTATCAGTCCTAAGGGAAAGAAAATATCTCTTTCCCAACACCCGACTGAAAGTTCCACAGGTGTCTGAGAGAATTCTATGCTTCATAGGTTTATTTTTGGGCCAGTCATTGTGGAAAGGAGAATGCAGAATATTTAAATGCACAAACCATCTTCCATTACCAAGGAGTTAAATTTGCAGTGAGGAAGGACAGTTTCCACAAATCAAGTTGTAGGCTGTTGCCAAAACAGAGTGGGAAGATAAAAACAGGAATCTATAACTACATTCCTCCCATTAGTTGCCCACTCTTTTTCCATTCACATAATTCCACAAAGGTTCTTTTCTTATATTAAAAAAATACAAAAAGAAAGCCAACCCAGTCTTCTCTCCAATGAGAAAAAAGCCATATTCCATTATAGCTTCCAGAAGCATATCCAGGATATTTGGAAGATAGTTTCCTTTCCTTGAGACCCAGATGGTCTTGCTATAACCAATTATAAAAATATCAATTTATCTACCCCTGATATCTGCAGCAATTAGTGGTAACAAACCCCACAGAATATCCTTAATAAAATCCCTTCTGTGCAACTGGACAGAGATGGTGTAAGGAAATATGGCACTGAAGCCAGTCCTGTGGTCTCTTTTTGTTGCAGCCATAGTTTTGCCTCCTATTGGACCTTATCCGTTGTCCTCTACATTTACCTGTGAGAGGAATGTTGAAAAAGACTCTTCTGCTGAGGTCTGCCCAGTCTTAGTATTCTGTTGCTTTTTAGGGTAGATTCTGAAGCCTAGTTACTGACTTAGGAATTAGAGAGTGAAAGCCTTCTAATTGCCTGAGTGGAAATTCTCTATGACTTTCTTTCCTAATCCAAAGTGAGATGAAGGGACATGAGTCATTCATGAATGACAAAGGTCCACTCAATTCTTCATATTTTCTCCCCACTGCATTTTGAGATGCAATCTTCATTGCCCTGGATCCTTGCGTAATTGCTATGAACCCAGCTTTCTGCTGACTCATGTTCAACATGTAAGATCATCAAGAAATGAATCTTTACTTAATAAGCTCCTGATCCTTGGGAGATTGTTTCTTTTTATGGCATAACCTAGGCTATTGTAACTGATATGAAGTGTGTTAATATAAAAAAAGAGGGTGATCACGTTAAGAGGACAAAATTAAACCTGTCCATAAAAAAAGTAATTCATGAATTCAACTTTACTGAAATTTAAAGACTTCTGTTCTCTGATAGACACTATTAGGAGAAAGAAAAGACAAATTACAGACCAGAAGAAATTTGTAATTCCTATATCTGATAAATAACTTGTATCTGAAATATAGAGAGAACTCTCAAAATTCAATGATAAGAAAACAACCCAATATAAAAATGGTTAAAGATGTAAGTAGATATATCATCAAAGAAGATACATAGACAGCAAGTGAACACATAAAAGAATGCTCAATATCTTAGCCAATAGGAAAATTGAAATTATAACAAAATGAGAACATCATATCTTTAATAGAATGGCTAAAATTAAAAAGAAAACTTGCCATGCCAAGCTTTGGTGAGGAGGTAGAGGAGTCTCACTTCTAGGTATATTTAACCAAGAAAAATAAAATCATATTTCCATAAAAAGACTCAAGTGTGAATGTTCATGGCAGCTCTATAAAAAATGTTCATGTTGGTCAACCAGTGAACAGACCTTAGAATATCCATACAACAGACTGTCACTTAGCAATTAAAAGAAAGAACAATTGATAACTGCAACAATATGGATTAATTTCAAAATACTTATTCTGACTAAAAGAAACCAGAGCAAACAAAAAAAAATCACATAATGTGTGATTCCATTTATGTAAAATTCTAGAAAGTGCCAATTATAACAGGATACAGAGCAATGGTTTCCTGGAGACAGGAAGGGTAGGAGCAGACAGGGACAAGCGAGAGATGCCAAAAAGTCATGAGTAAGCTTTTCAAAGTGATGAATATGTTCATTATCTTGAATTTGGTGATGATTTCAATGATATATTCATGCCAAAACTTATCAGTTTGTACACTTTAAACACATGCTGTTTATTATATGTCAATTATGCCTCAGTAAAGATGTTAAAAATTTCATCCAACTATACACTTTCTTAAAGGAGTGAACTTTACTGAATGTAAATTATACCTCAAGAAAAGTATGTCACCTGAACATGAAAGCAATTATATATAAGTAATGAAAGAGTAATTTAAAATAGTAAAAGAAAAAAAGTGTTTAGAGGTTACCTAATAAAGTTGCTACTTCTGGACCTGGCAAACCACTTCACTGTTAGTCACATTGGCTTTCTGGTATAAAACTTGGTTTACCTGTTCCTAAGGAGTAAACAATGGTCATTTCTTTTATAAAGTGTTTGGATTAAGAAAAATACCCACAAACCAACGCATACTTTATCCTATGTTAAAATAAAAGTACAGATCTCAAAAGTGACCAGAAACTAGAAAAATCAGTTTTGTATCAGTTTTGGATATGCTCATGTTTGCTTCACAAAAGAGGGAAACAAAAACCATTTTCTCTTCCATTTCCAAGCATATGCTTTTTAATTCAAAGTGAAATCAATAGTTCATCACTATTCTGAGGACTTATCTGACTGCCAAGCTGATTGGTAGTTTCAACATCCAAGCAATGTCTAGTGAATATATATAAAATAGCTTTGGGTTTTCTAACTAAAAGAAGAAAAAAAAAATAGAATGAGGAAGGATGGATCTTGTGAGGTATTTCCAAATTCACCACAGCTTTGTCATTCAGGTCACAATGCCAACCATAGCTCTTCAATCAAGTCTACTCGACTTAATGGAAATATGAATTAGACCAATTCCAGGAATCCAGATTTTTTCTGGGTGCCTTTGTGTTGGGGGAATTACCCGATTTGAACTGAATCAAATTTAAATTAGCCTTATGATAAAAAAAAGTTATGAATTTATTTCCATATTCCAAATAAAATCACGTTATTCTTCTTAATTAACAATAATAATTATATTTTACCAGGCTTCAGTGTGAGGGAAAAGAGAATGAGACCATTTGCCGTGTTAACAGTAGAGTGTATGGAAGGAATGCAGCTATAACATGGTCACAGGAAGAAAGGAAATTAGGTGAGCCGATAAAATATCCCTTATCCAGAGTTGACAAAAAGATTTTTATTTTTAACACAAGCTAGATGAAAATACTTATATTCTGATTTTTAAATATAGCAAATACAAGAGTATTGCCTTTATTATCTGTAATAGTCCCGCCATTATACAAATTATAAAATATATACATTTTTGTGTATGTCAGTTATATCTATTTTGTAAAGCACATTTAAATGATCAGAGGCTGAATACTCTGAACTACATCTGAATTACATCTTTAGCAGAATTCTCAAAATTACTGTTTTGGAGCCACTGAAGTTCATAAAAAAATCACAATGAGGCAACTGGAAAAACAGCATCAGAGAACATCTTATCTTGCACTTTAACCCCAATTAATCCTCTTCACTTTCTTTTACTGTCTATAATTATGAAACTATTTCCTGACTTCCTTTGACTCTACAATGGTTTCAGTTCATAGACATAATTGAATCTTTCCTTAACTCTAAAAGGTCAATGACAGAGGTTTGCCTTAATATATTTTCAAAAATATAGATCATGGCCAATTGGGAAAGTATTTTCTTTACAAATTACTCCTATGAAGGCAGTAGGAAAGGTTTGAAAACTTGCTTCTATTGTTTTTCTAACTCTATGGTATTTTTGTATGCATTAATTTTCCTAGAAGAGTGACTTTAGAATCATATTTTCAATTGTGTCTTCATTGTTGGATGGAGTTCCTAATCCCAATAATATCATAACTAGCTAGAGCTCTATAGAGATAAGACAGGGAATTTCCTTATCTCTGAAAAACTTGGAATGTACTACAAATTTAGTTCTTTTTGCATTCCCAATGACATAGAAAAGAATAGCACAAAGGAGAAAGAGACCCTTTGCATAACAACATCAAAAGTAGGCAAAGATTTCTAATTTTTTTTTAACTTATTTATGATGGTCACAGAGAGAGAGAGAGGCAGAGACATAGGCAGAGGGAGAAGCAGGCTCCATGCACCGGGAGCCTGATGTGGGATTCGATCCCAGGTCTCCAGGATCGCGCCCTGGGCCAAAGGCAGGCACCAAACCGCTGCGCCACCCAGGGATCCCAGTAGGCAAAGATTTCTGAATATCTTCTCATTTTCCTTCTGTTTCTTAAAACTAGAACCATACTTTAGCATAATGTTGTTAGATACTTATTGAATGATGTTTACAGGCCTGAAATAATCTGGAAAAAGTCTAGTGCTCTAGAACGTTCACCATTTATCATCAATATTTATGGTTCATAATTGCTGTTACTTATTTTCCTTCTTCTTTTTATTATTTTGATTCCATCTTTTTTGTTGAGCATACTAATAGCCAAATAATGCTCACTGAATCCACCACACAGGATTGATTCACTTTATTTTCTCAAGGTCTTGTATGGTGCTGAAAACAAACAAAAAAACATGTATTAATGAATGCTTGGACAACATATTTATAGTTTTCATTTTAGTAGGAATCTCATCTAACTAAATCTTAATGAAATCTTAAGCTGAGGAATCTGTTAAGGAATCATTAACTTCTCAAAGGCAATGTTTTATTTATAATTACATGCAAAATACGAACTCAAATTAAACTGTAAATGATCTTTAAGTTTACTAACTTTACTTCCCTAAAAGAAAAAGTTTCTACTCATAGAATAACCAAGTTGTTTCCAAATAAGTCAAAACTCCCCTTTGGAAATTGGACTTCCCCAAACACCTAGAATCACAGTGGAGTCAAAACAGGGTCTTAAGAACCTATAAGCTTTCTCTACAAAAATGACCAATGTCTTCACAAAAGGGACTTCAGGGGGGCACCCTCCCATAGGAATCTCTTCTGAGAAGAAGCCTAAGACCAGAAACCTCAACATTAGCATTTCACAGTACTCAAGCAAACAGGATTTTTGCTTAGGAGCTGAGGAATCTGTTAAGGAAACACTCCAGAGTATCAAAGGAGGAGGAGAAAACCCATACTTTGGCCGGCTTCTCAGCATCAGCTCTGCTTTTTCATTCTACTTTTTGGCTGCAAAATTCTTCCTACATGAGGGAGGAAAGGAAGAAAGTTACTTATAGAACATTCAGTGCTATGTCTGCTATGATCATAGGTGGCTTTCAGGACCTGTTCCTCATGGAGGAGAAAGAGTATAGTCAGAGAGCAGCTGCCCTATGAAAAGGAGCAGCACTTTTTTTGTCACAAACTTTGAAGAAACTTAGCCCAGGTATTGAGGCTGACAGGCTCAACACAGCTACATATTCTACATGCATCTGTACTTTGCTTAAATAGCGAGATGTTGCACAAAGCAATAATGTATTTTATGTATTTATTGCATAAAATGCTCTCTGTTTACTTCCATAAATCACCACTCACTGTGGCTATCCCAGAACTACCACTCACTTAGAACCATTAGATTAGAAGTAGCCATGGCCTTGGACAATTTTTCACAGCAGAACCAGAAAACAAGATACCACACTCCCCTTGATATTTAAGCATAAGGGCAAGATAGGAAATATTTGGAAGAACATATTTTGTCTCACCTCCACCTAACAGCATTCTCTAAGTGGAGGGAAAGGTTGGAAATGTAGAGAGAGTAAGATGCTGGTATGATCTAGGGATCTCTGTGCCCAGTCCTGACAGAGAGGCCATGGTATCATCTCTAGAAGTGTGTGCACATCTGAGAAGAGAATACTTTTGCTGGACTTTTTGTCTGAGACCATGGGGAGTAGGAGACTTGAAGAAGTTTCCATCCTGCTGGGGATGGCTGTATAGGGAGTCAAGGATAGCCTCATCAAGTTTTCTCCCATATCACCCTTGACATGATATGGGAAAACAATGTAATTTTTCCATGCTCTTGAAAATGTTATGAAAGTGAGGTGAAAAGATCTGTGGACTTTGAAGAGGTTTCTCAATGACTAGAGAGCTGCTGCAGTGTAGAACAAGCAGCCAGAGACCGGCGGGCATATGGACACCTAGTGGATGTCAACAAAGAGAGAGAACTTTGCCCAAGGACCAGATGGGACTGTCAACCTCAACAGATACCAACATAAATACAAAGGACTGCCGTGGAACAGACACCCTATCCACAGCTGCTGCCCCAAGAGTCTCTTAGAACGTACATACTTTGGACAAGAGGCGAAAAGGAGGGCAAATCCAGAACTGATTGATAGTAAAATCTAAAAATTACTGGTTTTGACTTTCTACCAGTAACATAAACCATGTTCTCTGGCACTTCTAGTTTAAAAATATGTATATATCTGGCACAAACACATTTTTTATTACATTGGTGAGTACATGGGAAATGAGTTAATTTCCAAGTACTCCTCCTCCACAAATTAAGATGTTTGTTAATACTTTTGGTGAAGAGATTATGAATCAAGAGAAATTGCTACAAAACCATTGCCAGAAGAGTAAGTTGGTAAGAACACTCAGGACAACAGTTGGCACCATTATATAAAGTTGGACATGTGTGCATCCTATGACTTAGTCCTCTTACAAGAATACATCCCTGGAGAGAGCTTTTTAGAAAATCCATGTAAACATTATTCTTAATAACTCTAAACTGGAAAAAAACAAAATGATGATCATTAAAGCTACACAATTTAGTATTTTTCACATAATAGAATGTTAATATAGCTCATTCTATTCAGTAAAAGGCTTACAACTAGAATATAATCTGTTAACTTCTTAATTCAAATATATAATATTTATGGAAAAGTGTGCAACACATAAATATTCACTCCAATGAATTGTAGCAAAATGAATTCCTGGCCACCCAAATTAAGGAAGAGAATACTGTCAGTACTACAGAATCTCCTTACCCACCCTTGCAAGCATTCCTCCCCAAACATACTATTTTGATAATACCATAGCATAGTTTTGTTAAGGTTTATTTTGATACAGAAGAATATAAACAAAGAACTCCCATATGCCATTAACCTAGATACACTGTCTAAATTTCTGAAAGAGTAATTGCTAGATCAAAGACAAATCCAAATACAGTTTTATCACATAAAGTCAAATTTCCTTCCTTAAGTGTTGCACCAAATTACATTCCTACCAGCAACTTCTGGGAGTCCCGTTATCCTAAGCCTTGTGGAATAGAGTATATTGCCTGCTGGTCTTGAATTTTCGGCACTGTGATAGTTGAGAAATGGATCTTAGTGTTGTTTAATTTGCACTAAACCTGAACTTGAACACCATCTTACATGTTTAAGGCCCTTTTTATATCATTTTTTATCATTATTTTCCATGATTTTTTTTCCTTTGGCCCATTTCTCTCTCAGGTTTCTGATCTTTTTTTCTCTTCAAGTTTTAAGAGTTCTTTTAGGACACCTGGGTGGCTCAGCAGTTGAACCCCTGCCTTCTGTCCAGGGCGTGATCCTGGAGTCCCAGAATCAAGTCCCACATTGGGCTCTCTGCATGAAGCCTGCTTCTCTCTCTGCCTATGTCTCTGTCTCTATCTCTGTCTCTGTCTCTGTCTCTGTCTCTCTCTCTCTCTGTGTGTCTCTCATGAATGAATAAATAAAATATTTTTTTACATAAGAGTTATTTTATATGAGTTTTAATATTTCTCTATCTCTTTTATATGTTGCACTTATTTACTTCCAGTGTGTCAGTTGTTTTTCAGCTTGGCTTATGGCAGTGTTTTTGCCATGCAGAAGCATTTATTTTTCAATGTAGTTCAATTTAACAAACTTTTTACTAATATCGATTTTGAACCCTTGTTAACCTTTTCCACACCTATCTTTACCCCAGCGCCTCTTATAAAATTTCAGCCTTTTTATTCTGGCTTATATCACTTTTTGATCTGGAGTTTATTCTTATATATGGCGTGAGGTTTATCTATCTGATTTTTTTTTTATTTTACAAATGGCCATATAGTTATCCAAGTATCACGTATTTAAATGCTCATTTTTACCCTAGTGATTTGCAATGCTAGTTTTAATATGTACTCAATTTCCATATTCTAGGCTATCTTATTTCATTAGACTATGTCTCTTTCCTTATATGAATACCAAACATTTTTAAGCATAAATACCTTATAGTCTACTTCCATATCTGGCAGGACTGTTCCCTCTCATTTATTTTAATTTTCAGAGATTCCTAGCTATTCCTGCATACTTACTTTTATGTGTGGGTTTTATTTTTTTTAAGATTTTATTTATTTGGGCAGCCAGGGTGGCTCAGCAGTTGAGTGTCTGCCTTTGGCTCAGGGTGTGATCCTGGAGTCCAGGGATAGAGTCCCACATCAGGCTCCCTGCATGGAGCCTGCTTCTGCCTCTGACTGTGTCTCTGCCTCTCTCTCTCTCTCTCTCTCTCTCTGTGTGTGTGTGTGTGTGTGTGTCTCATGAATAAATAAACAAAATATTAAAATTTTAATAATTTTTATTTCTTTAATAAATAAACAAAATCTTAAAATCCCCATGCAGGGAGCCCGATGTGGGACTCTATCCCTGAACTCCAGGATCACGCCCTGAGCCAAAGGCAGAGGCTCAACCACTGAGCCACCCAGGTGTCCCTATGTGTGGTTTTTAGTATCAGCTTCTCTAACTGTACTAAAAAAAAGTGGACAAATGTCTTTAAGGTGATATTTTTTTCTAATTATTGCTTTAAAAAATATCCAGTTCGTGGTTGCCAGAGTGGAGGGAGGGAGAAAGATAGCTGGCCACAAAAGGACAGCACAAGGGATCCTTGTGATGGGACTGTTCAATATCCTATTTGTATAACTTGTAGACACACTAATCTACACATGTGACAAATCAGTTTGATTACTTTATTATTTTCCAGACATGTAATATTCGTTTCTATTCTTCCACTCTTAACACAACTTTTTAGTTCTACGATTAAGTATATTAAGTGCATCAGTTCTTTCGCCAGTTCCCTAGCAGTCTGTCTGTTAGGTGAAGTACCTCCTCTACTAGGTATTTAGTAAGGGCTCACAGGTAAAATACCCCTTCAGTTCATGCATGTTCAAGATTGTTTTTCTGTATCTTCGATGCTTGAAACATATCCTGGTTAGATGTAGAGTCTGATTTCCTTTATTTCATTTCTGGAAATTGCCTCATTTTATGTCTGGCATCTTCTACTTAACCTTTTATTTCTGAGTTTTATCTATACTACCACAGGTAATAATTCACTTCATTGAAAGGTATTATTGCATTTTGTGAATGTATCATGTATCATTTCATTCATGGACACCTGATTTGTTTCCAGCTTTGAACTATTATGAATAATGCAGCCTTGTACAATTTTATACATATCTCTTAGTGCCTGTGTTTACACATTTTTTTGGTGTATGACTTCTTTATACAACTTTGCAACTTCTTTGTGATAAAGTATATATATATATATATATATATATATGTATATTCAATTTTAGGAACTGAAAAACTCTTTTTCAACGTATTTGCACACATTGATAGTGGATAACAGCAGTGCACAAGAATTCTCTTTGTTTATATACTTACCAACACCTGTTTTCAGCTTTCTTGTGGGTAGTCAGAGGTCTCTCATGCAGCTTTAATATACATTTTCCTGATTCCTAATGAGAACAAACACTTTTCATACATTTATTGGTCATTCCAATTTCTCTTTGGTGAAAGGTCTGTTAAAATTGCATGCTCATTTTTTTATTAGGTTGATGGTCTTCTTAATTTTGTTTATTTACTTGTAAAAAAGTTTTTATATATTCTACAAAGCAAACTTTTTGTGAGTAATGAACATTTTAAACAGTTCCTCTCATTCTGTGGCTAGTCTTTTCACAATGTTACTGGTGAATAAGATGAACACTAATTCATAATTTCAATTTCAATGTGTTTTATCATTTTTGCACATTAGGACTTTCTTTCTTTCTTTCTTTCTTTCTTTCTTTCTTTCTTTCTTTCTTTCTTTTTTTTTTTTTTTTTTGCTTGCTCCTTAGGGATCCTATTTGATATAATGGATTTTTTAAGTATGTGATAAAATATACATAAAATTCATTAGGGCTTCTTTTCAGAGTATCTGTTCCTACTAAAATGTAAAGGTGTTCTTTTTTTTGACAGATCCTGCCACAGGTTTATTTGTACAAATAGCACAGGAGGACACCAGACCCATGCAGACAGAGGGCCAGGGGTCATACCTGTCTTCTGTCCTCACATTGGCAGGCAGAAACCTCTACACTGGAGCCTTTGTGGAGGCCTGGCACCTTTGGGACCTGCGCTGCAGGAGTAGGAGCAGGAGCAGGAGCAGGAGCCAGGGTTGCAACTGCAGCCTGGGCCTTGGTTTGAGCCTTGGCCTTGGCCTTTGGCCAGCAGAGCCTGAGACCTTTGGCAATGTGGGCACGAGCATGTTTCCTGAGCTTGGGGTGAGCGATGTAGGCAAGTCGATTGAGCTTGCGGCTGCCTCCCTTTGGGATCTTGGGCCTAACCTCCTTGGGATTGACAAAGGCCTTGATAGCCTCAGCACCTGGAGTCATGGCCTTGGCGTTGTTGGCCTGCTTCTTCTTCAGGCCCTTTTTGTTGTGCTTCTTGGCAAAGCACAAGTTCCTCAGGAACTTGGGGTCTACCCCCTTAAGAAATTCCTATCTTTGTGACCAGGATTTCTTGTGACTGTATGTACGTGGTGTGGTTCTTGGACTTGGCCATGTCTGCACCAAAGCCCATGGCTCTGCAAGCACCTCAGACAGGAAGAGAAAAAGAGAGGAGTGTTCTATTATTATACTCTAGAAGCTTTATTGTTTTGCCTTTAACATTTGATCTACTTGGAAATGATTTTTTTTATTATGGTTGAATGGTCAAAATTTATTTACCTTTCATGGATATTTGAATATTCTAGAATGATGTGTTAAAAAATTACTCATTTCTCAATGCTCTGCAGACAACCATTGACTAAAACAAGTGGCCACAAATGTGCGAGTCTCATTGTGTAATCTCTTTCCATTTTTTAATTTTTCCACCATTACCATACAGAACAGAGAGAAAAAATTCTATTATTTACAAAATGCAAAGCGATAAGTAGTACTCAAATTCCTACACGTATTTATTGAAACATGTACTACCTTATTTAATACATGCATAATGAAAGAATGAGTCCTGAGTAATCTGCCACCATGATCATTTATTCAAAAAATACTTTTTAAACCAAATCTTCAATACTGAAACAAACTCAGCTTACTCAACAGGTATTATCTTTTTTACATATACATGGATTCAATTTGTTCATATATTGTTTAGGAATTTTTTCCTCTGATTTTGGTAAAATTTGCCTATAATTATCCTTCTTCTAGTGTCATTGTCAGGTTTTGATGTCACAGTTAAGTTGGCCTCATTAGATGATTAAAAAGTGTTATTTTTCAAATTTATGCTCTGGAAATTGATGCCATATCTTTTTTGATGGCTTTCTTTTTTATATTTTAATTTCAGTATAATTAACATGCAGTGTTATATTAGTATCAGGTGCACAATACAGTGATTCAACAATTCTATACATTACTCAGTGCTCATCAAGATAAATGTAATCTTAATCCCCTTCACCTGTTTCATTCATCCCCCAACCCACCTTCCCTCTGGTATAGCCATGTTTGTTTTCTATTCTTAAGAGTCTGGGGTTTTTTTTTTTTTTTTTTGGTTTCTCCTTGTTTCTTTATTTTGTTTCTTAAATTTCACATAAGAGTGAAATCATATAGTATTTGTCTAGTATTTGTCTTTCTCTGACAGACTTGTTTCATTTAGCATTATACCCTCCAGATCCATCTGGTTGTTGCAAATAGCAAGATTTCATTCTTTTTTATGGCTGAGTAATATCATTATATATCATTATATATATACGCACATCTCTTCTTTATCCATTTATCTAGTGATGGACACTTGGGTCGCTTCCATAATTTGGTTATTGTAAATGAATCTACAATAAATATAGGGGTACATATATCCTTTTGAATTAGTATATACTTTGAGTAAATACCCAGTAGTGGAATTACTAGAACATTCAGGAATTCCTTTCTAATTTTTCAAGGAACCTCCATACTGTTTTCCACAGTGGCTGCACCAGTATACATTGTCACCAACAACACACAAGTGTTCCTTTTTGTCCACATACTCACCAACACTTGCTATTTCTACTGTTTTTTTATTTTAGCCATTCTGACAGGTATGAGGTGATATCTCATTGTGGTTTTGTTTTGTATTTCCCTGATGATGGGTGATGTTGAGCATCTTTCCATGTATCTATTGACCATCTGTATGTATTTGGAGAAATGTCTGGTCATGTCTTCTGTCCATTTTTTTAATTGGATTATTTGGTTTTTGGATGTGGGGTTGTTTAAGTAGTCTTGTTGATCCACTCTTTTCCTATCCAGAGCTTTTTATTTTGATGTTGCCCCAATAATTTATCTTTTGCTTTTGTTACCCTTGGCTCATCAGACATATCTAGAAAAATGATGCTATAGCCAAAAGAAATTCAAAGAAATTACTATCTGTTCTCTCTTCTATGACTTTTATAGATTCAGGTCTCATATTTAGGTATTTAATCCACTTTGAGCTTATTTTTGTATGTGATAATATACATGGTCCATTTTCATTCTTTTGCACGTAGTTGTCCAGTTTTCCCAGCACCATTTGTTGAAGAGACTATCTTTCTCCTATTGCATGTTCTTGCCTCCTTTGTCAAAGATTAATTGACCATATGATTGTAGGTTTATTTCTGAACGTTCAATTCTGTTCCATTTATCCATGTACCTATTTTTATGCCAGTATCATTCTGTTTTTATTACTACAGCTTTGTCGTATATCTTGAAATCTGAGATTATGATACCTCCTGTTTTGTTCTTTTTCAAATCACTGTGGCTATTCAGAGTCTTTTGGGGTTCCATACAAATATTAGGCTTATTTATTCCAGTTCTGTGAAAAATGCCTTTGGTAGTTTGAAAGAGATTGCATTAAATCTGAGAATTGTTTTGGGTAGTATGGGCATTGTAACATTTGTTCTTTCTATCCATGAACATGGATATCTTTCCATTTGTTTGTGTCATCTTTGATTCCTTTCAGCAATGTTTTACAGTTTTTGGAATATAAGTCTTTTATCTCCTTGGATAAATTTATTTCTAGATATTTTATTATTTTGTGTAATTGTAAATGGGATTGCTTTTTTAATTTTTATTTCTGCTTCTTCATTATTAGTGTATAGAATTGCAACGTATTTCTGTATATTGACTTTGTATCCTGTGACCTTATTGAATGTATTTATCAGTTCTAGTAGATTTTGGTGAAGTCTTTAGATTTTTCTTTATATAGTATCATGTCATCTTCTAATAGTGAAAGTTTTACTTCTTCATAACAGATTTGGATGCTTTTTCTTTTTCTTGTCTGACTGCTGTGGCTAGGACTTCCAGTGCTGTATTGAATAAAAGCAGTGAGAGTGGATTTTTTTTTTTCTAATTTTAGGGGAAAAGCTCTCAGTTTTTCACCATTAAGTATGATACTAGTTGTGGGTTTCTCATATATGGCCTTTATTATGTTAAGGTATATTCCCTCTAAACCTATTTTGTTGAGAATTTTTATCATGAATGGATGTTATACTTTGTTAAATGTTTTTTCTGCATCTGCTGAATGATCACTTAGTTTTTGTCCTTTCTCTTGTTGATGTGATGTATCATATTGATTGATTTGTGACTATTGCATCCCTGAAATAAATCACACTTGATCTTGGAGAATGAAATTTTTTTTTTTGAGAATGAAATTTTTAACATATTGTTGGATTCAGTTTGCTAATATTTTTTTTGAGGATTTTTACATCTATGTTCATCAGAGATACTGGCCCATAGTCCTTTTTTGTGGTGTCTTTATCTGGTTTTGGTATGAGAGTAATACATGCCTCATAGAATTAATTAGGGAACTTCTCTTCCTCTTTTATTTTTTGGGAAAGTTTAAGAAGACTAAATGTTAATTCTCCTTTAAATGTTTGGTAGAATTCACCTGTGAGCTGTGTGGTCTGGGAGTTTTTTGATTACAGATTCAATTTCATTGGTGGTTATTGGTCTACTCAAATTTTCTATTTTTTCTATTTTCTCCTCTGGGAGATTATATTTTTCTAGGAATATATCCATTTTGTCTAGGTTCTCCAATTGCTGGCATATAAGTTTTTCATAAAATTTGCTTATAATCCTTTGTATTTCTGTGGTCTATTGTTAGTTCTCCTCTTTCATTTCTAATTTTGTTTATATGGGTCCTCTCTTTTTTATTTTTACTTTTTGATGAGTCTGCCTAAAGGTTTATCAATTTTCTTGATCTTTTCAAAGAACCAACTCCTCGTTTCATCGATCTATTCTAACGTTTTTGTTTTTGTTTTTGTTTCTATTTCCTTTATTTCTGCACTAACATTTATTATTTACTTCCTTCTACTGGTTTGGGACTTTTTGTCCTTCTTTTTCTTCTTTAACTATAAGGTTAGGTTGTTTATTTGAGGGTTTTGGGAGGTTTGGGGAGGTTTTATTGTTTTGGTTTGTTTTTTTTTTTTTTGCTTCCTGAAGTAGGCCTGTATTGTTATAAACTTACTTCTTAGAACAGCTTTTGTAATATCTCAAAGATTTTTGGACCATTGTGTTTCTATTTTCATTTGTCTCCATGTATTTTTTGTTTTCCTCTTTGATTTCTTGGTTGGCTCATTCATCATATAGTAGCATGTTGTTTATTCTCCATGTATTTTTGTCTTTTCTGACTTTTTATTGTGATTGGTTTCTAGTTTCATAGTGTTGTGGTCAGGAAGATGCATTGTATGACTTCAGTATTTTAATTTGTGGTGACTTGTTTTGTGGCCTAACATGTGATTTATTCTGGAGAATGTTCCATGTGCACTTGAAAAGAATGTTATTCCTCTGTTTTAGGATGGAATGTTTTAACTATATCTATCAGAACCATGTGGTCCAAGTGTCATTCAAAGCCATTGTTTCCTGGTTGATTTTCTGTTTAAATGATCTATCCATTCATGCAAGTAGATGTTAAAACCTGCTGCTATTATTGTGTTACTATCAATGATTTCTTTTGTGTTTGTTATTACTGCTTTATATATTTGAGTGCTCTGAGTTGGGTACATAAATATTTACAATTGTTATAATTTCTTGTTGGACTGTTCCTGTTACGAATATGTAGTATCCTTCTTTATCTCCTGTTTTAAAGTCTATGTTGTCTAAGTTTTATTATCCCAGCTTTCTTTTCACTACCATTTACATGATAAATCCATCTCCATCCCTTCACTTTCAATCTGCATGTGTCTTTAGCTCTGAAATGTGACTCTTGTAGACAGCATATAGATGGCTATTTCATCACCCTATGTTTCTTGATTGGATCATTAAGTTCATTTATAAAGTAATTATTGAGATGTGTGTATTTATTACCATTTGGTACTTGTTTTATGGTTATTTTTCTAGTTCTTCTCTGTTCCTTTATTTTCTTGCACTCTTCTCTCATGGTTTGCTGGCTTCTTTTGGTGATACACTTGGATTCTTTTCTCTATATTTTTTGCATATCAATTACTGGTTTAAGATTTGTGGTTACCATTGGGTTTATATATAACATCTTCTGTATGTAGCAGTCTATATTAAGTTGATTCACTTCCCTGTATCCTATTCAGCTTGTTTCCTGTTACTGTGTCCTCCAGGTCACAGGATCCACTCTTCTTTTTCCTCTAGTCTATTATTTATTCTCTCTAGTGTATTTTCAACTCCAGTTATTGAGTTCTTCATCTCTGATTGATTCTTTTTTATGTTTTCTATCTCATTGATACAGATATCAAAGGGTCTCACCGATGTCCTCCACTCATTTCTCAAATCCAATAAGTATCTTTATGGCCATTACTTTAAATCCTCTATCAGGCATATTACTTATCTCCATTTCATTTAGCTCTCTTGCAGTAATTTTGACCTGTTTTATTTTTATCTGGGATATATTCCTCTGTCTCTTAATTTTGCCTAACTCTCTGTGTTTGCTTCTATGTATTAGGAAATCAGCTACATTTCCTGCTCTTGAAAGTAGTGGGCTTATGAAGAAAAGGACCTGTGGTGCCTTGCAAAGCAGTGTTCCCATTTACCAGAACCTAGTGCTTCAGAGGTGTTTCCTGTGGGTCCGTGCATCCTATTCTTGTAACTGAGTCATGTTTAACTTCAGTCCAGTCATCTGCAATGGCTCTCTCTGCCTGTTGTGGGCAGACCTTGGTCTCTGTATTTTTAGTGGACCAGTCCTGGTCTATCTTGGGCTTCAGTTGTGTCAGACCAAGCATTTGCAAGAGCTCCAGTATAACTGAAATGCAAATGCTCTCCCTATGTTACCCCTTGAGATTTTTTTTCTTAAAGATTTTATTTATTCATGAGAGACACAGAGAGACAGAGACATAGAGAGAGAAGCAAGCTCCTCACAGGGAGCCTGATGCAGGACTCCATCCCTGGACTGGAATCCCTCTCTGAGCCAAAGGCAGACTCTCAACTGCTGAGCCACCAAGGTGTCCCCTCTTGAGAAGTTTCTGTTGGTGACTAAAGCCCGAAGTCACATCAGATGTCTATCCCCAGCCCTACTGCTGAGGTCACAGTCAAAATGGTGTTTGTGGTTTTCTTCCCCCTCACTGGGGCAGGAGTCAATTTGGGATGGTGTTATTAGGGCTGCTTATATATTGGCAGGCTTGTGATACTGCTTTGGATGGACTCTTGCTGTGGATGTGTTGGAGGGTGTGAGTCTCCAGGAGAGCTCAGGGGTGAGACATGCCGTGTTAGCAAAGATAGCTCTGGTCTGCTGGAGGAGAAGACCTGAAGGCACTTTTGAAGTATTCTTTGCAGAACTGGCTGGAGAGGTAGGTCTGCAGAAGAGTGTGGGGTGCAGGGAGGTGCTATTAGCAAGCTAGGTAGAGTGTTTTTGGGCTGCTCTGGTTCCCACAGGTGTCCTTGTATCTAGGCTGGGGGCATGCAAAAGGGAAATAGCACCTTGCAACACTTGTTCTTGGAGAAGTCTCCCAAAGATTCCTAGTCCTCCAGCACAATTTCTGAGATTAGTAAACAAACCTCCCTCTTGTTTACCCCAGGTATTTTTCAAACTGTTGTTTCTATGATGTATTTCAGCAGTGCTAGTTATTATGCTGTCTCTTTAAGGGCATGAACTCAGTTTCCCTTACCCTAGTTTTTAAAGTTTTAGATGTTAAACCCCACTGATTTTACTAAATCAAGAAGGTAAGCATCTCTGGTTTTCAGAGCCAGATGTTATGGCGATTCATCTTCCCGTGGGGTCATTTTCTGGATTAGTCACACTGATGTGGGTGTTATCTTAATGTATTTCTAAGATGAGGCAAGCCTAAGGCCCTCCTACCCTGTCATCTTTTCTGGAAGTCTTGATGTCATATCCTTTTAACTATTTGGGATAACTCACTGATGAAGTAATTTTGACTATTTTTTAAAGATGTTTGAGTCTTAGAGTATAACCAAAAAATAGTAAATATTAGAAAACTGCATATAATATGTGACTTATATAAAGCTCAATAAGCACAGAGAATCAATACATAATTTAGGAATATATAATATTTTATAAAACAATAGCTGTATCTTAAAAGGAGAATATTAAAAATATCAAGACTGTGGTTACCTTGGAGTTACTGCCAAGAGAAGGAAAGGGGTACCCAGAAAGATGCAATATTCAGGACATTAAATTATTTAAACATTCCTTTAATTATTAGTTTTATAATGTACATACATGTTTTACATATTTTTGTACATACATATTTTACATATTAAATTATAAATATTTAAAAGTAAGTAAATATTACTAGAGAATATTTGCCTCATCTTAAATGATTGAATTTTTTAAAAATTAAATTTGCTGATATTTTCAATAATTTATTAGGTTAAATTAAGGTTTTTAGCCATTGAGTGGAATCAAATCTCAAGATGCACATTCTACTCAGATAGGAAAATAAAGCACGTTACACTTTTACACCCTAGAATTTTTTTTTTAAAGATTTTATTTATTTATTCACAAGAAACCCAGAGAGAGAGAGGCAGAGACATAGGCAGAGAGAGAAACAGGCTCCCTGTGGAGAGCCTGATGCGGGGACTCAGTCCCAAGACCCCGGGATCACACTCTGAGTTTAAGACAGATGGTCAACAAGGAGCCACCCAGGGGTCCCACACACTAGAATTTTTTTGTCTGGGATTTTCCTATTTGCTATCATTGCTTAATAGATGTTTAGTAAATATTGATTTAATAAATAAGGTAGTTGATTAAGTCATGACATGCCAGCATATTAGGTGAAAATGTGGACCCAAATAATGATTAAATATCCCCTAAAATGCAGGAGGGAGGATTTTAATTAACAAAGGAGAAAGGTAAAAACTTTTGCTAGAGAGACGGAAATTAATCTTATACAACTGTGTGAAACTTTAAAATGTCCTTGCAAAGAGCAATATAAGGTCTTTGAAATATCTAGGGAGAAGAGCTCATTTGACAGTGAGGAAATTAGAATAATTCTAGGCATAGAATGTTGCCCAGTGACTTATTAAGCATTTTCCTCTTGATTTAAAAGATCAGCCAAATGCTAAAGTGCCTGATGGAACTTGGCCCAGCTTCCTAAAATTGCTAACGATTGATAGCCACCGTTTAAAAAAAATACAGATTGTAGCAGCATTAGAATAAAAACTGAAAAATTATTTCCTCACTCACAAAATCGAGACAAATGGCAAACATTTTCAGACAAATCATTTGCCTAGGTATTTCTGAAGTTAAATGATAAATTTTTAACCTATGAGGAAAGGAAAGTAATGGTATAAATGAGCAAAATATACAAGACCATGGGTAATCTACCAGCAAAGAATCCATTGCAATAAGCAACTGGTTGTGGGAATCATAAAAAGATGGTGTGTGTGAAGTGCTATATCCATAGCTATAAGTCCTTTGAAGAAATCACTAAAGCTCTAACTAAAATAAATAGCTTTCAGGGTTTCATCCCTTCACTTTAGGAGTCAAAAATAATTTAAATTGCAGAACAAAAGCTCATGCTATATCTAGGGGATTAAGGTTGTCCTGTCTACTACCAACTCCTCTACTTACTACAGTGAGTATCTTTGATAAAATCTAATTCCTTTGTCAATTGCAATTATCTGTAAAATAGAACAATTCGGCTCTAACTTTTTCAGAGTTGTTGTAAAGATCAAATGAAATATATTATACATATAAACATATACATTTTATATTTATATATGTGTATATGTATGTCTGCATATGTATGTACACATATATGTATGTATATATGTATATACACCTATACAACCATGTGAAAGGACCATACGTGATATATTAAAAATTATTCATCAAAATTTCTCCTTTTTAAAAGATTTTATGTATGTATGTATGTATGCATTTATTTGAGAGAAAGCAAGTGAACAGAGAAGCAGAGGGAGAGAGAGAGAAAAAAAAAAATCTCAAGTAAACTCCACACTGAGCATAGAGCTCGACCCGGGGCTCAATCTCATGACCTGAGATCATGACATGAGCCAAACCAAGAGTCAGATACACAACAGGCAAAGCCAATCAGGTGCCCCATTCATGAAAATTTCTGATAAGCTGTTAGGTAAGATTTTATTGACATTTTATTTTGTCATTAATTTTATTGACACAAAATACACATTTTATTTGCTTAAAGATAAGTTTTAAAGTCAAACAGATAAGCTTAAATCTGTCTCCCTCAGATATGTGAGTAGGTTAGTTACTAATATCTTTAGTCTCAATTTTCTGTCTATAAAATGGAGAATCTGCACAGACCCACTTCTCTGAAAGTCTAATATTTTTTATTTATTTATTTATTTATTTATTTATTTATTTATTTATTTATTTATTTATGATAGTCACAGAGAGAGGCAGAGACATAGGCAGCAGGCTCCATGCACCGGGAGCCCGATGTGGGATTCGATCCCGGGTCTCCAGGATCGCGCCCTGGGCCAAAGGCAGGCGCCAAACCGCTGCGCCACTCAGGGATCCCTGAAAGTCTAATATTAAATATTCTGAAAACAGGAGCATTTCATAACTTAGTTTTTGGAAAATGAACTAACACAAATCCATTCATCTTGAAAACCTGCCATGAACTGATGCGAGACTATTTATAATCTTCACCTATACCACTTAGTGTTAATATGCAGACATTACACCATAGAAAGTAATGTATTTTATTAGGTAGTTCTGCTCTGGACCCTGCTGGAGGTGTTGCATAATATATGATACAGGCTCTTGTATTACTTTTCTAAAATTCCCAAAACTCTCAACTCTAAGACATATCTGGCCCCTATGTGGACCTACATAGTACTTTCCTCTTCAGTGTTATGGGAATTATATGTTATGACATAATGTGTTAAGCTCCAGGTAAACTCTGAGGGTACCCTTAGATGGGGTCACATTGAGATCTAGGGAAGGAGGATTCAAAACTTCATTTTCCTTATTGCTAATAGAGAACATCAGATATCCTAGGTATTAAACCTGTTAGGATTTTAAATTTTTTAAAAAGCTGTTGAATTGCTCTATATGCTTCTATCCAAACTTCTAATAAATACTCCACACTGTAACAAAGACAAATCTGATATTCACTTATCTGTTTGTAGTCCTTCAAAGGCTTCCCATCAATCTTATAGTAAACACAGTAGTCCTTACTATGTGTGCAAGACCTTTGCAGGGGCTTCCCCTCCATGCTGCAGCCCTCACTGCCTGTGCTCACCCAACACTAGCCCTTTAATCCCTCATGACTGCCTGTACCTTCTCATCGCAGGCCTTGGCACAGGGCTGTCCCCAGGGTTTGTAAGGCTGTTATTACTCTCCTCTACTCAGTTAATGTCTACTCATTCTTGCAGAGCTAGCCCAACTGTCACTGTCTACTGCAAGCCCTCTCAGATTCTTCTATCTTTTAACTCAGACAAATCCCCCATCAAAACTCTCATAGCATCATAGCTCTACCCTTTGCAGCAGTTTCCCCACAGTTGTGATCTTACATTTGTGTGAACCATTGGTAAATTTCTATTTCCCCTTAGTATACTGTGAGGCCCTTAAGTTAGGTGCCGTTTTTTCCTTATTGTTATTATTTTTCAACAGTGTGCCTTTATTTAGTTAGTTAGTTAGTTATGATTTTATTTATTTATGATTTTATCTATTTATTCATGAGAATAAACCCTAAAGATTATCAAAAAGACAAGAAATCATTATTAAATGGTAAATGTAAATCTTCAATTAGAGTGAAGAAAAGCAAGTGAATATAGTGGTGAAAAATTAAGGTTTTATAGCTACAAAATGCCCGCTAAGAATGTTAAGTGATTAGACATAACTGGTAGACACATAAACATTTCCTTGTTGGTTTTTCAATGTGTGCATCATATGCCACTAATTGAGAGAAATCCTCAGAGCAGTGTGGGCTTGCCAGGCCAAGCTACTGTCAGTGGTGAGGACCTGATACCTGCAGTCTTAGCTACTGAATTCCTGAGGGCAAGGCTGAGAAGTATTTTAGACATCCTTTGCCCTCTCTCAAGTGAGCACATGAGCTCGACTCCCTCTGTACACATTTTGCTATATATAAATCCAGCCTAACCTTATGTGGCCAGCCTACAAGACTTTTTCCTTGGTTCTTGCTTTGAACTTTAGTAACCTGCTCTAATTATAGCCCTGAATTCCAGATTAATTGTTCCTGCTAACCCTGGTCCACTTTCTCTTATTCTAGAATGGTTCATTCTAAACTAAATAGGCTCCTACCTCTAGGGAGATGATTCTCCACTGGGTCCTTGCATTTCATCAGGGGTAAGGACTAGGTAACAGAGGCATTGGTAGCCTTTGTTCCAGACTATTTTTTTTTCAAGGATAGTTGTGTAGCTAATAGGCTTAGAAGACAGAAATAATATCCTCCTTAGGAGCAGAAGCAGTTTTGTGTAATATTCAGTACAATAGTACAATAAAGATAATATTTTCCTCTGAAGTAAAGACAGGACAGGCTTACATGTGACCCTTTATAAAAGATTTAAATTCCCAGCCTTGGAATTCCCAAATTGTGACATAAACCCACTGTTGTGTACAATATCTATCTGGACTACTTTCCATCACTCCCATGGGACCCGGTAATAAAAGGAACAGATACAAACATGGATCTCAAGTTGCTTGCTGCACTGAATAATAAAGTCCTTTGTCTTTGATGTAGGTGTCTTCTATTTTCTGCCAGTATCTATGAAACTGGCAGGCTAACATGCCTACTTGCAAATAGGGTAAAAATCACAGATCCCTTACAGTTTTTTTCTGTTGTCCTACTCTGCTATCCTCCTGTTAGTAACAGTCACTGCTTCCTAGAGGTGCTCTTTGCTTATATCTTGAAATTAACAGTCTAAGAGTCAAGCTATTTTAGGTAAGGCCCAATAAGCCTTAGAGATTTGTGATTTGACCAAAGTCCATCCCTGAGGCTGTCCCTTCTGCTGGTCCATTTAGTTACTTTGTGTGATTCACCTTCCATTTTCAGCTGCAATTGGATTGATCACTTTCTCTCTACTAGTTGGCAATTTAAATTACAATGATGTTATATTATGCATATTCCCAGGTAGCTCACCTACCTACATTCCAAAGCAGTGTGTTTTATGTCAGGGTGTCCTCAAACATATGTGAAATGTGAACTCTCTTCTACATAGTAAGAGAGTTGTCTTATTTCTAGTTTAGCTGCATTGTCTATTAAAGTTGGCACAGTGAATGGTAAAATTAGATGTTTAATAAATGAATGAAAGAATGAATTAAATATCTAAATTTTTAATCATTAAAGATTAATTTTTATTGTGGTAAAAACATAAATTTAATCTACCCTCTTAACAAATTTTTAAGTGTATAGTACAGTATTGTTAAACTATATGCCCTTTGTTGTACAGCACATCTCGAACTTTTTCAGCTTGCGTTACTGAAACTCTGTACTCGTTAAACAGAAACTCCTCATTTCTCCCAACTCTGATCCCCTGGCAATCACTATCATTCTTTCTGTTTTTATAAATCTGACTACTCTAGGTGGTTCATATAAGTGGAATCATACAGTATTTATTTTTTTGTGTCTGGTTTATTTCACATATAATGTCCCCAAGGTTCATTTACGTTATAGAATATGATAAGATTTCTTTCTTTTCTAAGGCTGAATAATAATTCAATGTATGAATATACCACATTTTCTTTATCCATTCATCCAACAGATATTTAGATAGCTTCTCTCTCTTGGCTATTTTGAATGATGACACAATAAACATAGGGGTGCAAATATCTACTCAAGATCCTGTTTTCAGTTCTTTCCAATAAATAACCAGAAGTAGAATTGCTGGATTATATGCTAATTCTGACAATTAATTTCAAGTAAATTTAATAACTGTACTTTCAATCTAATTAATTATCAAGTTAATATTTTCATTTCTGGATTTCCTCTTATCAAAAGTTCTTGAATGAACCTATGAACTCCCATGCATTCTAGCTACAATTCAGTGAAGCATAGCTAGGTCTTTTTCTGACAGGTCCATCCCATCCTGGCAGAGCTCACTTTATACCTGCTGTGGAGCTCCAATGAGAAGACATCCCCTTACACTTTCTCCTCTGTATCGCATTCTTCCAGTTGCAAAGTACTCAGCTAGTTCGAGATCTCTACTTCATTAGACTTTCTCCCAGCCTTTAACTTGAATAATTTCCTCACTGCTAAGTAATCCTCTCTTACAATGAAATAGAAAACTATATCTAAAACCTCTTCACCATTTCCTGAAATTAACCAGTAGAGCAGGTGGTTGGTTGTGACACAATCCTGGCATCTACTACATTTGGACTAAATTGAGGGATCTGTTTTATTGGTGCCTGTAATTTCTGGATCCAAAATCAATTTTGTTCTTTCCTCAGCAAATATCCATATTTTCTATTTACTAGGCTTATGGGTCTTAAAAAGGTACATCTTAAACTTTGCTTGTATTTATCTAATAGATTATTAGAATTAGGAATGATTAGGTCCAACTTCCCTTACTGAATACAATATCAGAACCGTCTGCCCTCATCATACTGGTTGACTTTTCTAAATCTTTCATTTGTTACCTTGGTTTTGTACCTCATTTCTAGGATTTTATAGTGGTTCTTAACATTTTTTCTTTTGGTTTCAAATATTTTGACAATTCTATTTCAAAATCCAATGAAAGCTTTTGTCAATGAAAGCATTTGCATTGTGCTGCAGAAGAAACTTTAAAGTACCCAAGGAAGCCCAAAGCATCCCACAGAAGATAACTCACTTGCAAAATCTGTTAGGTGATTAAGGAAATCAGGATATCTGCATTTCTGAATGCCAGTATGATGGGTTCACTGGCTTTATCAGTAGGGTGAATAAGGTCACTGATAATTATACACTCTATTCATGGCTCATTTTTATTGAGCCTCATAAGCATATCTGGTAACTATTATGCCCTTATCGGTCATCCTTATTCTCTTTACTCTTCCTGGAGTTATCACATCTGCCACAAATATTAATGTGCCTAAAGTATAACTGGCAATGAGTGCCATGATACATTTGATGTTTGAGAAATAATGAAATGTCACTTCCATTATAGAATAATGTGGCATTTAATGGAGCTATGCAGAGTTATTTGCATTACTATTCCACTGTAATGATGTTGCTTGCAGTCACAGCTGACAAAAATATCACTGAATGTTAATTCAGATGAACTTTAAAGTCAGCCACAAGGGGATTGACCTGAAACAAAAGTTTCTGGTCTTTGCCTTGAAAAGAGCCTGCCCTTAATGGTATCATTAAAGGTTTGCCCTAACCTCTCAAGCTTCAAATTTGGAAAGGTATGTAAGGAGGGAGGGAGATGGAGAAATAGCATAGAGCACATGCATGCACATGCCTGTAGAGCTGTTGGTTTGCTTCAAACTGAAGATGTGACCATGACCCTTATTAGTTGGTATGAGTCTAAGCAACCACAGTACTGATTGAGATGTTAATTAGACTAGTGTAGAATGTATTCATGGGAGTGTGGGTTTTGCTGGAAAAAAAATTATGATTTCAAATAAAAGCTTCTCAAAAATCTCCTCAAGCACACGTGCTTTTAAATATAAAAGGAGCAAAGCTTTCCTATTTTTTACAGGTTCATAACGATTGGCTAGAAATATCTTCTCTATTGCTCATCTTCTCCATATTCAGAAATATTTATTCAAACTAGAATGTATTATCAATATAGGTGCTTTCAGTCCAATAATGTGTAATACATACTCAAGAACAGGAAAAAATAAAGTACTTACTTTCGCTGTTATTCTACAAGGAATTATACTTTTTTAAACACTTGCGTGTATAAGACTCTGCTTAACTAAAAGATAGCTGACACCTACTCTAATTACCCTCCTCTAGGCAACTTTGGCCATGTTCATTGTTCTTTTTAATTCCCAAAGTTAGATTCATAATGTTAATACTATAATCCCATTATAAATATCTTACTAAATTTCCATTTCAAAGTTCTCCACCCAAAAGAGATATTTAATAATAAAAACATAATCTGTAAAAGAACGCTTTCAAATATTCAACAATTTACTTTCAAATATCAAATAATTCATGAAAAAAATAAAATCAGATAGTCAAACAGATACTTTAGCTTAGCCCTCTGATCCTTCAGTCTTTCCATTTCTGTTCATCTTTAATGCCAATAACCTTTGCTTTTAGTCTACCTTAGCCTCTGCTATATGGCCACGTCCTAGAGCTTCTCAACATGAGAAACTGCTACAATTAAAATATGTCAAATTTGTCTGTATATCCAACCCCTCCAAAGTTCTTGCTCACACCCTTGTGTTACAGCTGGTTTCTCCACTTTGTGATGTCCAATACATTGGTCCCACTTTACATCAATTACCATTTTGACTGTACTTCCCTTTTGCTAGTGTTAGACTCTCTGGTCTATCATTAAAACCAATCCCTTGGAAACAACCTTCACTCCCTTGCATATCTCTACTCTTGCCATAGATATCAAACCATAGTCTAATCCTGAAGGACCTCAAATACCTGCCTTCTCTTGTCTACATCTAAAGGGCTACACGTTGCTTGGGGAGAAAAAAAATCACACAGCCAAGCAGACTGGTTTCACAATAAATTCATTATCATCATTTGTAAATGCATACCATATTGCAGAAATAGGCTTAAATTTTCAAAAACCAGGACAGTTATTTCCTGCATGCTCCTTTCTTCTAAAATCTAGTGTTTTCTCTGTCTTCCTCTCAGCTGACTTTGTCTCACAATTTAACAGTCTTTTCAAAAAATCAAATTAAGTGCATTATTTATATCTTCCTCCTTTTGAAACCATTGTAAGATAATTACAAATAAAGCTTAAAAGTTACAAGAGGTGTAAAAAGAACATCAGAGATAATTACAATTTTGGAAGATAAACAGCGGATAATTGAGCAATAAGTGACTTAATAGAGAAAGTTCTCTGCTACAGAAAAGATTTAGAGGAAGATGACAAGAAGAAAGCATATTTTCAGCCCAAGGAAGATTCATAAATTGGTGGCTGAAATTACATACAAGTTGAGAAACTAGGCTGGGTAGAAAGCAGGAGAATTGGTTGAATTTCGGTAAATTCAATAAAGTGGCATTTTAATACACAGATGCCACACAATACTCTACAAAGAGAGATGACCATCCATCTCTCACACCAGTAGGGAACAGGAGATTTAAATTGGCAAGACTGTAAAATTGGAACACTAGACACAAATGACTGTACTATGTTAAAAAGAGGAGAGATCCCATGAAAATCCAAAAATTAAATGGTGAAATTTGCCAGCTCCATTCCTGTTCTCTGTTTCCAGAACATTTGCCACTAAGTTTTAACACCCAGACAGAAAACTTGGAAAATCTCTGGAAGTAAAATGGTCTTAGAGAAAAGAAATTTAATGTATTCCTTAAAATTCACTAACGAATGTGACCTCTATCATACAGTAAAGCTACCAGTCAACTAGACAACCCACAAACCTAAAGCTCCCAAATAGCTTTTCATGTCGTGTTTTCAACTTTGTATTGAGAGCTACATATCACCAGACTTTGAGAAACACAGTGTCAGAGATTAAAACACTACGAGTAAAAACAAAATGGACACAGAATGAAACAAATGGAGAAAATAAAGCAAATACTCAAATGGTAATAATTTAAATTATGTAATTAATATGATAGAAATAAAAGATATATTGCATCCATGACACAAGACAAAATCCTTTTTTAAAAGAGCTGAGGAAATGGGGATAAAAGGCATAGAATAAGAAAGCATAACATAATGCATAAACTTGTTGAGTCACTGTGTTGTACACCTGGAACTGATAGGATGTTGTGTGTCAATTATACTCAAATAAAGGGGAAATTTTTTAAAAAGAGCAAAGGGAAATTAGGGATGCTATAAACAAAATAAAAATATTTTAGAAGTACTGAAAGAGACTTGAGAAGATATCTTTGAAAATTGAGTAAAAGTAAAAAATAGAAAGGAGAAGTACATATGAGGAATAATAGGGAAAGTCAAATATATTACTGTAAATGCAGTTCCATAAAAAGAGAACAAAATTGAAAGAAGGAAATTAACCAAAAAAACTCACAGATATTTCCTATAACTAGAGAACACGCTATTCTAGGTTCATAGAGCCTACAGTGGGCCTTGCCTAGTGGCTAAAAAAAAATATTATTGAAAAAAAGAACATCATCATTACATTTCAAGTCCTGTAGATGCACAAAAAATTCTAAAAGTTTATATATGGAGAAAAGAATAACAATTTATAAAGAAGGATCATAAGTCCAAATGAAATTAGAATTCTCAATAGAAACTTCAGATAATAGATGACAATGAAAGAAAAATATTTTCCACTATACAATTTGAAATCCAGGCATTGAAAACAATTTTTTCAAGAAAGGCAATTTCTCATGAGTATTGTAGAACTGTTTTGTAATAATTTTAATTTAATAATGGAAATGGAAAGGAAATAGAATCTATTAGCCAAAACCCTCTCAGTTCCTCACTAAATCTTCAGAAAGTTTTAACTTACCTCTATTTTTTTTCCTTTCTCCTGGTTATAGCTGATGACATGTTTCTTCTTCTGTAAAAGGCCAAACTATCAAGCAACAGAATTATCTATTATCTTTCTTCTGTATCACCAATCCCTTCAACTTTATTAGGTCATTTCAATAAGCACAGGAACATTGTAATAAATAATACCCTGAAATTTCATTAGGTAAACTATTTTAAATCTTACTGAATTCCTTATTGTCTAGTTTCATTCTCCTCTCTGCTTACATATACAACCAAATTTTTTGAAAGAAATACTCATGCACTCTACCTCTATTTTCCCTCAATCTTTAGTTATTTTTTGTTATTGATTTATTAAGTCTTAATTTAAATTCTGGTTAGTTAACATGCAGTGTATTATTAGTTTCAGGTGTACAAAATATAGCGATTCAACACTTCCACACAATGCCTGGTGCTCATCACAAGTGCACTCCCTAATCCACATCATCTATTTCATTCATCTACCTGCCCAACCCCCCTCTGGTAACCATCAATTTGTTATCTATAGTTGAGTCCATTTCTTGGTTTGCCTCTCTCTCTCTTTTTGCCCCTTGGCTTGTTTGTTCATTTCTTAAATTCCACATATTAATGAGATCATATGGTATTTGTCTTTCCATAACCAACTTATTTCACATGCATAAACTTTCTAGGTCCATCCATGTCATTGCAAATGGCAAAATTTTATTATTTTTTATTGCTGAGTAATATTTCATGTGTGTATGTTTTGTGTGTGTGTGTGTAGCACCCCTTCTTTTTTTTATAATAAATTTATTTTTTATTGGTGTTCAATTTACCAACATACAGAATAACACCCAGTGCTCATCCCGTCAAGTGTCCCCCTCAGTGCCCGTCACCCATTCACCCCCACCCCCCGCCCTCCTCCCCTTCCACCACCCCTAGTTAGTTTCCCAGAGCTAGGAGTCCTTATGTTCTCTCTCCCTTTCTGATATTTCCCACACATTTCTTCTCCCTTCCCTTCTATTCCCTTTCACTATTATTTATATTCCCCACATGAATGAGAACATACAATGTTTGTCCTTCTCCAATTGACTTCTTCACTCAGCATCATACCCTCCAGTTCCATCCACGCTGAAGCAAATGGTGGGTATTTGTCGTTTCTAATGGCTGAGGAATATTCCATTGTATACATAGACCACAAGACCACATCTTCTTTATCCATTCATCTTTCGATGGACACCGAGGCTCCTTCCACAGTTTGGCTATCGTGGCCATTGCTGCTATAAACATCGGGGTGCAGGTGTCCCGGCATTTCATTACATCTGTATCTTTGGGGTAAATCCCCAACAGTGCAATTGCTGGGTCGTAGGGCAGGTCTATTTTTAACTCTTTGAGGAACCTCCACACAGTTTTCCAGAGTGGCCGCACCAGTTCACATTCCCACCAACAGTGTAAGAGGGTTCCCTTTTCCCCGCATCCTCTCCAACATTTGTGGTTTCCTGCCTTGTTAATTTTCCCCATTCTCCCTGGTGTGAGGTGGTATCTCATTGTGGTTTTGATTTGTATTTCCCTGATGGCAAGTGATGCAGAGCATTTTCTCATGTATAGCACCTCTTCTTTATCCATTCATCAGTTGATGGATACTTGGGCTGTTTCCATAATTTGGCTACTGTTGATAATGCTGCTACTATCAACATTGGGGTGCATGCAACCCTTTGAATAAGTATAGTAGTGCAACTGCTGGATTGTAGGGTATGTAACTTACTTTGCTGGGTTTTTTTCTTTCATGAATTGATGTTATATGTTGTCAAATGCTATTTCTTGTTTCGTTTTTAGTTTCTATATAATTTATTTCTACTCTTTATTACTTCCTTCTTTCTGCTGGCTATAGGCTTCATTTGTTGTTCTTTTTAGGTGTAAGGTTATTTTGCTTATTTGAGATTTTTCTTGTTTCTTAAGGTAAGCCTGTATTGTTACATACTTCCCATTTACTATCACTTTTGCTGCATCTCAAACGTTGTGGGCCATTGTGTTTTCATTTTCATTTGTCTCCATGTATTTTTTATTTCTGTTTTGATTTCCTGCTTAACCCATTCATTGCTTAGTAGCATGTTGTATAATCTCCATGTATTTGTGGTCTCTCCCAATCTTTTCTTGTGGTTGATTTCTGATTTCAGAAGTTGTGGTCAGAAAAGGCACATGGTATAATATCAGTCTTTTTTATATTTGTCGAAGCCTAGAATGCTATCTACTCTGGATAATGTTCCATGTGCACTCGAAAAGAATATGTATTCTGCTGTTTTAGGATGGAGTGTTCTGAATATACCTCATCCAGTGTGTCCTTCAAAGCTATTGTTTCCTTGTTGATTTTCTGTTTCACAATCTGTCCATTGATATGAGTTGTTAAAGTCTCCTACTATTAAGGTATTATCAATGAGTATTTTTATGTTTGTTATTAAACGCTTTATGTATTTGAGTGCTCCCATGTTGGGGTCAGAAATATTCATAATTATTAGATCTTCTTGTTGGATCATCCTCTTTATGAATATATAGTGCCCTTCTTCATCTTTTGTTACTAGTCTTTGGTTTAAAATCTAGTTCGTCTGATATAAGTATGGCTACTCCAACTTTCTTTTGACATCTATTTATGTAATAAATATTTCTCAATCCCCTCACTTTCAATCTGCAGATGTCTTTAGGTCTAAAATGAGTCTTCTGTAGGCAGTGTATAGATAGGTCTTGTTTCTTTTTTATCCATTCTGATACCAGTGTCCATGTCTTTTGACTGGAGTATTTAGTCCATTTACATTCAAAATAATTATTGACTGATATGTATTTAGTGCCATTTTATCACTTGCTTTGTTGTTTCAGGAGATTTCTCTGTCACTATTGGTCTCGCCTTTGCATTCAGAGATCCCTTTAATATTTCTTTCAGGGCTGGTTTAGGGGTCACAAACTTCTTTAGTTCTTAGTTGGGAAACTCTTTATCTATTCTGAATTAAAACCTTGCTGGATAGAATATTTTTGGCTGCAGATTTTCCCCATTCAGCACTTTGAATTTATCATGTCACTCTCTTCTGGCTTACCTAGTTTCTGTTTAGAAATCTGTAGCTTGCCTTATGAGTCTTTCCTTGTAAGTTCAGAACTTCTTTTGTCTGCTGCTTTTGAGATTTTTTTTTCTTTATCATTATATTTTGCAAACTTAATTACAATATGTCTTGGTGATGGCTTGCTTTGGTTGATTTTGATGGGGGTTCTTTGTGCAATCTGGATCTAGATGGCTGGTTGCTTCTCCAGATTAGGGAAGTTTTCAGCTAGGATTTCCTCAAATAAATTTTCTGCCAACTTTTCTTTCTTTACTTCTTCTGGGAATCTAAAATACAAATGTTATTATGTTTGATAGAGTCACTGAATTCCCCAAGTCTATTCTTATGTTCCATAGTTCTTTCTCTCTTTCATTCAGCTTCATTATTTTCCATTATTTTGTCTTCTATACCACTTATTAATTCCTCTGCTTCTTCCATCCTTGTATTTATTGCATCAAGCTTGATTCCAATTTCAGTTTTTACATTTTGCATTTCAAACTGATTTCTTTTTAACTCTTTTATCTCTGTAGTAAGAGTCTCCGTGAAGTCTTCTATTCTTTTCTCAAGCTCAGCGAGTATCCTCATGATTGTTGCTTTAAATTCTCCTTCTGGAATGATACTTACATCTGCTTTGCCTACATATTTGGCCATAGCCTTATCTTATTCTTTTATTTGAGATGAATTCCTCTGTCTTGGCATTTTGTGAAAGTCTCTGCATTCTTTTTTGTGTTAGAAAAACCAGTTATATGTCCTGCTCCTGAAACTGGCCATATGAAGAAGTCATGTGGTGCCCAAGGCCTGGTGTTTCAAGATGTGTCTCTGGTGTGTGCTGCATGCACTGTGCTGTTGTGTTTTGACTGCTCTATCCTTCAGGCACTGGGGAGGAGAACAGAAAAATACTCTCCACCTGGGATAAGGACAGGTAATAAGGGTTTAAAACCACAGCAGAATGGTGTAATTTTAAGGGCATCCTTGAGGATATTCCTAATGCATGTCTTAACCTGTCAGCAACATAATCTTAGTAAGGCTAAAGATAGGGAATAGACAGCAATCAAGCATGAGGCTCCTTTTAAAATCTGCAAGTGTGTTATTGAGTATGTTCTGGTTATAGCGTTTTTCTCTGGAATTTCCTTGCTATGGGTATATGGTGGGAAAAAAATTTTGATTTTATTTTCTCAACTTTGGAATCTCAAACTCTCTCTCCAGCAACAAGTAACATTTCACTAATACTGTTATTAAAATACTAAACCTTTACCATTTACTCAGGAGTGGCAGTATCCTTATCATCCATAAGCTTCAGGGGGGGAAAGTGAACAGAAATAATAAATTCTATAAATTGCCTTTATCTCCTGTTCATTCATCTTTATTATGCTTTAGCTTCTGCCTGGTTTATCCGACCTTGTTCACTTTCTCCTTCACCCACCAGACTTCAATCATGCTGGCGTCTTTTGGTTTCTCATTCTCAGAAGCTTTTTCCTACCTGAGGATCTTTGTATATATTCTTGCTGAAATGTTACCCTGCTTGTTGATATGATAATAACAACCAAGAGACTAATGGCAGCCTCTTGTTGAAATGTTACCCTCCTCTCTCTATTCACAGGCCTAAGTAAGCACTTTTGTTCTAGGTGTCAACTTGTATTAGGTATATCACAATAGACTAATAGTATAATGGTGGTACACAAGTCGATTTCAACTCCATTGTAAAAAATTAAAAGACAAAACTATTTTGTCTTTAGCCATAGCTACAATTTTAATGGATACACAACATAAAAATATGTAAATTGTGAATCAATAACCTAAAGAATGTGTATGAGGAGAAGTAAAAGTATAGATTTCCTGTATCATCCAAGTTCAGATGCTAGCATAAAATAAAATAACTACAAAATATTTTATGTAAGACTCATAGTAAACACACATTAAAAGCCTGTAGCAGATACACAAACTTTAAAGAGGAAGGAATCCAGGCATACCACTATAGAAAAATCATCAAATCACACACACACATACACACACACACACATAACAGCAAGAGAGGAAAAACGAGGGCAGCCCCGGTAGTGCAGCGGTTTAGTGCCGCCTGCAGCCGGGGGTGTGATCCTGAGGACCTGGGATCGAGTTCCATGTCGGGCTCCCTGCGTAGAGCCTGCTTCTCCCTCTACCTGTGTCTCTGTCTTCTCTCTCTGTGTCTCTATGAATAAATACATAAAATCTTTTTAAAAAGAGAGAAAGAGAGGAAAAAAATAATCAAAGGAACTACAAAAGAGTGAGAAACAGTTAACAAAATTACAGTAATAAATCTTTACCTATCAACAATTACTTCAAATATAAATGAATCAAACCCCAATCAAAAGACATAGAAGGCCACATGGATTAAGAACAACAAAAACAAGAACCAACTATATGCTGACTACAATAGACTTGCCTTAGCTTTCAGGACACACATAGGCTGAATGTGAAAGTTTGGAAAAAGATATTCTATGTGAGTAATAACCAAAAAATGAAGTAGCTGTTCTTGTATTAGACAAAAGGAACTAAGTCAAAAACTGTCACAACTGTGAAAGGGGTCAATTTAACAAAGGACTGTAACAATTATAAGTATATATTCACCCAACACTGGAGCCCCTAAGTATGTAAAGCAATTACTAATAGATCTAAAGGGAGAAACAGCAATACAATAATAATAGGGGACTATTACCCCATTTTCAACATTGAATAGTTCATCTAGACAGAAAATCAACAAGGAAACAGCAGATTTGAAGAAATGAATAGTCTAAATGGACCTAACAGCCATACAAAGTACAATCCATCCAATAGCAGCAAAATCCATATTTTTCTCAGTTGCACATGGAATATTCACCAGGATAGATCATATGTTGGGCTACAAAGAAAAGACTTAAGAAAATTAAGACAATTGGAATATCAAGTATCTTTCTTAGCAAAATGGTATAAAACTAAAAATCAATAGTAGGAGGACAATTGAGCAATTCACAAATATATGGAAATAAAATATTCCCAAGCAGCCAACTGATAGAGAAGAAATCAAAAGAGAAATCAAATACATATGTTGAGTTGAACAAAAAATGCAAATATGACAAAATTTATAGGATATAGCAAAGGCAGTTCTAAGAGGAAAGTTCATAACAATAAAGCAATTTAAAGGTCTCAAACAAACAATCTAACTTTATACCTTGAGAAGCTAGAAGTAGGACAAACTAAGCCCAAATTTAACAGAAGGAAAGAAACAGTAAAAATCATAGCAGAAATCATTGAAATAGAGCCTGCAAAAACAATAGAAGAGAGCAACAAAATAAGAGCTGTTATTTAAAAAGATAAAACTCTGTAACTACACCAATAGCAAGATGCTAATTGGAATATATATGCCATGTAGGAAAAAGGCTTTAATCTTAGAATTCTAAAATGCCAATCAGGCATAACATTATGGTGTTTTGAAATGTTAGCTCTTTGTTATCTACGATGAATTTTTATTTTCACCTGATCTCTGAGCACATGTTCAGGTTTCTCTGTGTACACAGAAATACATGACCTGTATAATGCCTGCTAGTTATTCCTAGCTGAAATGTCTCCTTACAATACCTTTCTGTTCTTCTCAGAAAATAAATTCCTGGAAATGGAAGACCAAATAAATCCCCTTTTACAATTTTCCTTTAAGGCTGAAGCATAGCTAAACTTACCTAGCCAAGGCCTAGTTTCACACTTTCTTGGATTTCACCTTAAGATGAAGGCAAACCTTGGTTCATCCCACCAGTCTGGTAGGAACGAAGGAAGACAGTACGCCATGAAATGAATAATGTTTGATCTTTTTCCTACTCATGCATTTCTCAAAGATTTTTTTTTCCACAATGGTGTGAGTGTCTTGTGTCATTTTGTTATTCATTAATTTATTTGATTAATGATATCAATATGCCAGGCGTTAGTACCAGGTACCAGAGATTCAGTGGTAAGCAAAACCATTGTCTCTGTCGTTCTAGAGCACAGAGACAGAGAAAAAGAAAGACATAGTTGAATAGTAATACAGGTCTCCATAGAAATCACAGTTGTGAGAATGCTGGGAAGTACTCCCCAGGCTAACTGGACTCCTAAGCACAAACCCTGATCCTTTTTTGAAGTGAAGACAGTGTTAGGAATTAAGGAATAATAGAGGATTCAGGGTGCATATGGGGTAGGTTCAGGGACTATGTGCAGATATATGTTGGGAAAACAGAAAGCAGAGGGAACAGATGATAAAGAAATATGCCTTTGCGATAGGAGTCAGGTGGTTTATCAAAGATTGGAAGAATTTATATTTTCAAGGTGATTAATAAGTTAGTACTTTGCACTAAGATATTTAAAAATCAATTTGGCAAATGACACCATTGCCAAATCAATCTGTATCCCGAAGGTTGAGGCCAGTGGGATGTGGAACTATGAAGAGCTGAGAAATGATAAATAAATTTTCAGAGCCAGATTGGGCACTTTGTGATTTGAGACAACCTGTGTTTCCAAAGGAGACAATTCAACCTTCTGTGTGAGAATGAATGACATTTTGAGCCAACCCCAACAAGGGGGCCTCTAGTGATCATCACAGAGAGAACAGATTGTTTAGAAAAGAAACTCTGGCCAAGGAGAATTTCATCAAGAGGAGCCTTAGGGTAAAATTGTGCCAACAGTTTAATAAAAACAAACCTGTTTGGTGGAAGGTCGGGGAGAAGGAAGAACGGACTCAGTTGTACTCACTTGTAATTCATCATCTTACTTTAAATTAACTAGTTGAAATGCCCATTAAAATTTTATGAACTTGTACTCCTTTTGGAATCCTTGGACTGATTTTTTTTATTGTACTGTTTTCCATTCGATAAAAGAACACAGTAAGATCTCAGTAAGCATTTGTTGATAGATGTAAATATTATATTTGCGTTTCAAATTATTACAGCTATTCTTATTTTTGCATTTTGTTCGGTAAACTAGAGGAGGTAGAAGAATCATATTGTAAAATACATAATTCATGCCTTAAGAAAACAGGATGGAGAAGATTACAGAGCATTAAAGATGAAAGTCTGAGGGGAAAGATTGAATATATATTTGGATTCGGTAATGAATGACTTACGTATGGTATTTGCAACTTATTTTTCTTTTTCAAAAAATGGAAATACAAATATTGGGGCTCCTGGGTGACTCAGTCAGGCATCTACCTTGAGCTTAGGTCATGATTCCAGAGTCCTGGGATCAAGCCCTGCATTGGGCACCCTGCTCAGGGAACCTGCTTCTCCCTCTCCCTCTGCTCCCTGCTCATACTCTCTCTCTCTTTCTCTCTCTCTTTCTCTCTCTTGGTTCTCTCAATTGCAAATTAATGAATTCTTAAAAAATACAAATATTTATCCATGCTTTGGCAAAAACATTCAGATTTAAGTTACCCATGTATTTACTAGGCTGTTACTGGAAAGTTCTCACCAAATAAGATGTAAATGTCAACTGAAGTCATCGTATCCCGTGATACCATAAATAAAATTCACAATCTCCATCTCACATCTCTTGAGAAGTCCCATATCCTCTACAGCATTTCAGTGAATTCCAAGGTTTTCTCTTTTCTTGGCCACCTATTGTGTTTTCCCTTCCACAGAATTTCTAGTCTCATTTCAACTTCTAGTGCTGCTGCCGTTTTACCTTGTCCACATTAATACAAACATGGAACATGTATACATTTCAGAACTCAAAGAATACTCGACATGACATATGTAGAAAATTCCAACTCCAGTTCTCAGGCTGCTAATCTGAACTACTTCCTTGCCTTCACACCCCACATTTGGTCCATTAGCAAAACCTATGAGCTCTACTTTCTGAATATACTAAAACTTTGTCCACTTTCAAACACTCCTTCTGCCACTCTGGTTCCAGCCCTCTTCCTTCCTCTTTCTTTGCCTTTCCTTTCAATCTATTCTCAACCAGCAGCCCGATGGATCCTGTATAAACATAACCTGTCACCTTGCTGCTCAAAATCCTCCAATGGCTTTCAGTTCACTAAGCCAGCAGCCTATAGGCCTCTGTGTGATCTGATTCCCAATTACCTCTGTGACAGCCTCCTAATCCTCAACCCATCATTTGCTAACTCCAGATTTACTGACCTACACGTTGTTTCTTGAAGACCTCAAGCACATCGCAACCTCAGGCTTTGCATTTGCTGTTTTCTCTGCCTAAAATGCTCTTCCCTCCAATTCCTTGATGGCTAGTTTCCTCATTCCTGGAAATAAAGTTTATCTCTGCAGCTAGCCCTATCCTCCTGACATTATATAAAATGTAGCCACCTCAACAAACATTTGATGCCAGAACACTCTCAGTGCTCAAAGTGTCTCTCTTCTTTTTCTTTCTTCCTCATCCTTATTTCCATTCTCATCCCCAAATTTTTCAGAACAGCAGAATATCTCTGATTTCCCCTCTTTTTTCAAATCATGCTTTGATATCCAAACTTTCTTTTTAAAAAAAAATGATTTATCCATTTGACAGGGATAGGGAGAGAGCTCTAGCACAAGCAGGGGCTGCTGCAGAGGGAGAGGGAGAAGCAGACTCCCCACTGAGCAGGGAGCCCTAGATGCTGGGCTTGATCCCAGGACCCTGGGATCATGACCTGAGCCAAAGGCAGATGCTCAACCAATTGAGTCCCAGGCATCCAGAGATCTGAACTTTCTTATAATATGCAGCCTGTCAAGCTGAAATTTAGCAAAATAAGAGATTATTCAATTAGAAGAACAAGTCAAAACTTTTTTTAAAGATTTTATTTATTCATTAGAGACACCGAGAGAGAGGCAGACACAGACAGAGGGAGAAGCAGGTTCCATGCAGGGAGCCCAATGTGGGACTCGATCCCGGGACTCCAGGATCAGGCCCTGGGCTGAAGGCAGGTGTCAAACTGCTGAGCCACCCAGGGATCCCTGAACAAGTCGAAACTTGAAGTCAGTTGTGATTTTGAGCTCTCTCTTCCTCTCCCTTCCCCTTTCCCTGGCTCTCTGCCTTTTGCCACTGTGGTGCTAGGAAGCTGGAATTTAAGAACTAGCCTATTATAGGAGCAAGGAGGAAAAGAGAAATGTCAGGGTGTTTTCCTCTGGCTCTTCTTACTGTTGTGTGATTTGGAAGTGGCTACCTCCCTTTATAACTATTATCTTTCTAAGGATTTTTCCTTTTTCTTTTTTTTTTTTTTAATTTTTATTTATTTATGATAGTCACAGAGAGAGAAAGAGAGAGAGGCAGAGACATAGGCAGAGGGAGAAGCAGGCTCCATGCACCGGAAGCCCCATGTGGGATTCGATCCCGGGTCTCCAGGATCGCGCCCTGGGCCAAAGGCAGGCGCTAAACCGCTGCGCCACCCAGGGATCCCGGATTTTTCCTTTTTCAACTTGTCTCTGACAAAAGCTTTTCCTTCCCAAACTTCTTCAGGCCCAGGGTTGGGGTGATGCCCACCTGTGCTAGAGCCTGAATGCCCTAACAGCTCCCACTGGTTCCCTTAACTTTGATTAAATAAATTAATAATCATTTGGTAAATCCATGATAACATAAAATGATAGCATCTTAGTTATTTATAAATTAAATATAATTAGTAATTGAAATATTAGTAAGATTAAAATTACAATATGTGTAAATAGACTTTAACCAGTTAAATGACGTGAAATTTTTAACCAGTTAAGTGACATAAAATTTTCAGATTGGGTATTAAAAAATCCTGATCTATCTTCTTTACAAAAGACACAGTTAAAATTTTTTTGAAAGATTGAAGGAATAGAAAATGGCATATATTGTGAAATAAATCCAGAATGGCTATAATATTAGTCCTAAGACAAGATAGGTATAAAAAATTTACTACATAATGATAAAGGATTCAATTCATTGAGAAGTTATAGGTCTACAATAGTTTTATCTAAAATCCTTGAGGCAAATATATTTAAAAATTTAGAAGTTGCAGTTTTACGGGTGCTTCAAATTCCAAATATGGTGATTAATTGAACCAGGTGTATTTACTAGAAGGATTTAATAGAACTGACAAATACGAGAAAGAAAGGACAAAGGCAAAAGAATTAGCTAAGAATAACATGGATTAACAGAAAAGCTTAGAAGAGATTTCTCCATCTCAGAAAGAAAAAGAAATGGGAAAAATAGATCACTTAAAGGCATCATAGGAGCCTCAAAGCAAGCCTCTAAATATATGTTTTATGAATATCCTGGAAATAGCCTAATTACATATGTAAGTCATACCTCCACTTCTTTGTTTTTCTACTTTGGTTCATTAGCTGATTTGGGCATCAAATGGAGAATTGAGTTCATTATACTCCTCAGTTTATGGCATATATTAATCTTTAGGTAGGAAAAGTTCCCTCTCTTGCCTGATTATTTTATTTTCTTCTATTTCCATTTTTTTCATGCTTAATCTTCTTACCACTAGAGATAATCATCTTAATTTTTGAAAATATTCATCTTTTTATGTGATTATGTTCTTGGAAAATGACTGCTGCTACTTTATGTTCATGTATCTTTAATTTACCTAAATGATACTATTATACATCTCATTCTGTTTCTTAGAAACAGAAACAGATTATTTAGCAGAGTTGAGATAACCAGTAGCCCCCAAGAAAGAAAAAAAACACTGGAGGGAATTGTCATCTGGTTAATTTACTTCCCCTGATGTCTGACTAAACTTCTTACAGTTGAGTCCTTTGTAGGTCTGTGTCCAATAAAAACAAAATTTTACTTTTATTTAAGTTTGCTTAATAAGTTTCTCTTTCTTGCTGTAAAAGTAAATCCCAAACGAGGAAAGGAAGTATGATTAATTTTGTTATCTTTTATTCTGAGTACTTACACACTGTGGCTATTAAAGTGATAGATGAAAATTGGCTCCCTCTTTGCACAGTGAATATATAAAAAATAATTAATAGAAGGCAAAGTAAGACAATAACACATTGTTAACTGCGAGCTACTTGGTCTGGTAGGCCCTAAGATGCTTTAATAAACAAACATTTCTCTGGAGTAAGGATGTAATTGAATCTTCAATATACCAAAGGACTAAACAGGTTAGTCTTCTCTGGGGAAATCTCAGATGAGGGAAATAGTGGCTAATTCCCTATCTACGTTCAAAAAGTATTTCCTTATGAAAACTACAGATTTGCTGGCATGAAAGACCTTGAAGAAAATACCACATGTCCAAATATCCCTTTTTTAGGATAGTTTCATAACTGTAGAGTAGTGATATGTATTCATCTTGGATATATTAGAGTGACAAAATGTTGGAATTAGGGAATTGCAGAGAATAGTGAATAACTGAAACATTTTTCTAAGAAACTACAGAAGTAACTTCTTAGAGACACATAAACATACTGTAAAGCAATACTAAAGACAAAGGTGACCTTAATGGGAAATAGGTCATTTGTAGCATTTCCAGTCTTGATCTTTCTCAAGTATTGTTTGAAAGCCTGGGTAGAAGAAAACAGGAAGATTAGAAGGTTGAGATTTAGCTAGGAGGCAAGGATCAACTGGACGGTTAGCTCGGTTGGTTAGAGCGTGGTGCTAATAGCTAGGAGGAAAGGGCCCTCGGGGCACTGGCACTACATTGGTTGGAGTGGTTGGTGGGCTGTGTGGTCCAGGCTAGATAGAATAAGAGTCCAGGACCTAAGTGTTGAGAAGGCAATAGAGGAGTAAAGATCATGGGACTTGTTGGAGTCAAATTGGAATAAGGAAGTGATATGGCTAAAAATAAAAGGTTAGTTTTTCACTTTTCAAATACAGATTAGTTGTTAGTGATGACAAGGTCGAGAGTGTGACTATGAGCATAAGCTACTATAGTAGAGTGGAGGTGAATGCTTTTGGAGTCACATAACTTGAACCTAGAGTGTGGATAGATAATTAACTGCTCTACCATGGATAGAATTTGAGAATAGAAATGAACAATGTGAACTGAGGTGCTTGTGAAGTCATTAATGAACAGATGTACATAGTTTTGGTGATAGGTTCATATATGATAGCAATGTTGAAGAATATCAGAAGTATGACTAAATAACCTAAATGGAAAAGAAATAGTATTATTTATACTACAGTAGAGGAGTATTGGCTTCATGCCAGTATTAGGAATTTGATAATAGAGCCCTATTTACCTTATGCACGCCTTTGCGTAAATCCTTTGGCCCTGCCGTCACATATTGTACCAAAGTCTGGACAGAAAACTAGTTATGGACTTTGGAAGCTAGTTTCTCTTTTTATAATTTTGGTAATGGATCATTTTAACATTTCCTTGCATGTCTGTTGCTTTCTAGATTACACTACTAGAGCTTACTGCAGTCTTGAACACCAGCTTTGCCTATCACCAATTTTTAAAGCAAAAACCATTGTCATGCTTTACTGAAACTTTCATTGTTCTCCCTTGCATTAACAGGCTACCTTAAATATCAGATTCTCCTTACCTTCAAAGAACAGCAAGATGAAGAATTAAAGGAGGTTAAATAGTGCTCATATTCACAAAGCTCCATTGCTATGTGCCCTCGCCAGTCTATATTCATACTGCATCATCTTGCTTTCTCAATGTATGGGTAGAAATAAGAAACAACAACAAAAACACTGTTTTAAGGTAGCTCAGAACTTTTGCAACTCTGTGTTAAACTTCAAAATGACAGATAAAGCAGATATTTTCCTCCAGAGTGTGGTGGCTAACAGATGTGGGCACTTATTTGATTTCTGCCCTCATTCTATATCTCTCTTTCTCCATTTCTCTTTCTCTCTCCCCCAACCCTACACACACACACACACACACACACACACACATTCTCTCTCTCTCTCTCTCTCTCTCTCTCTCTCTCAATAGTATATCCCAGACTTTGACACTCACACATAATATACACATGTAGTAGAAACCAGGAATTTCAGATTCTGACTTTAAGGACCAGTAGTAATATGCATCATGGAGAATCCAAGCTGGATATGGGGAGTAGATAAGCACATAGCAGAACAAGAGAGTGTGATCCTATCTAATGACATTCAGGTTCAAAACTTAAATTCTTTTGTCTGAAAATAAATCCCTACCCTGTCTATTGGGTTGTCAGATCGCTGTCAGATGTCAGTTTGCAGCCTCAGTAAATATGGAAAATTATAAAAATTCCAATGAATCTCTTCTTTATTAGATATGTACTTGCTCAATTTCCTTTTTTTTTTAAGATTTTATTTATTTATTCATGAGAGACAGAGAGAGAGAGGCATAGACATAGGCAGAGGGAGAAGCAGACTCCATGCAGGGAGCCTGATGTGGGACTTGATCCCGGGACTCCAGGATCACGCCCTAGGCCAAAGACAGGTGCCAAACCGCTGAGCCACCCAGGGATTCCCTCAATTTGCTTTTAAATGTCATAAATGCCACAAACATTTGATAATCATACATTATCTAAGTATGAATAAAGTAAATGGATTATGCAGTAGAAATTCACAAATGGAAATCTAACATAAAAATCATAGGCCAGGGGTTCCTAGGTGGCTCAATCAGTTTGGCATCTGACTCTTGATCTCAGCTTGGGTCTTGGTCTCAGGATTGTGAGTTCAAGCCCCATGTTGGGCTCCATCCTGGAGGGTGGAGCTTGCTTAAAAGAAAGTCATAGACCAGTATTTTTCAAAGTGTGGTCTTCAAATTATGCTAGTTCCTAACCCAGGATTGAGCCCCACCCCACATCAGGCTCCCTGCTCTGCAGGGAGTCTGCTTCTCCTTTTCCTTTTGCCCCACCCCCTGATCCTTCTCTCTCTCTCTCTCTCTCTCTTGCTCACTCTCTCAAATAAATAAATAAAAATCCTTAAAAAAAGAATTTCAGAAGCAATATCAAACAGCCTTATTACAAATAAAAAATACGAATTTGTATAAGCACAAGTAAATCTGAGATTGTGAGGGCTTTTCTTTTTTTTACAAACAGCAGGAAAAGTAAAAGTTGAATGTAGTAAAGATGACAATATCTTAAACCTAGATTGTATTTGATCAATGATTCTTTTGCTCTAGTCTAAAAAGCTGAAAAATATGAAGTTTTGTCTACAATAATTCGAAGAATTGAAGGCTTCCTATCAATGAAAAATAAAAACAGTCACTTTTGATAAACAATTAACTTTTTAAGGAAAAATTCAAATTATCAATATTTAGTATAAATTGGATGAGTTTGCGTGAAGCAACACAAACTAGAAACATCATTCAAAATTTTATTTTTATGAGCCAATTATACTCAGAGTGAAGCCTGAAAACTAAAGAGTAAATAATAAGTAACAATAGCCAGTGGCAAAGCAAAACAAACCACATACAAAATATCTCTATTATATAATAAAATGGCTTCTCATTGTTATCAGTAATTCAACTTGGATCATCAAATTATTTCATGGTTTTCCAGCAGATATTTTAATTTGTAGATGTGAAGTCCTTAATATGTAATGTTTACCTAATAATATGTGTGGTGCTTACATGAGAGTTAAGTCCATGATATCTTTTCTTATTTATTTGTAATATCCATTGCTAGGGAAGCTCTTTTTTTTTTTTTTTCATTTAGTTAATGGTTACTTTGGGTGTCATGATGTAAAGTGAACTGAGATTACACATAATCATCATCATTTATTCAAGTGGAAGAAAAATGTTTCTCATAAGATTGAACTTCAATGCCATTCGATGCTTGATTTATCCAAAGTGAACAAAAATGACTCAATATGCCTCTTATATTGGTCCGTGGGAAAAATCTGATGTTCTGAAATTAAGGTTGATTCCTTTGGAGAACAATTGATTTTTCTTCTAGCAAGACCATGGTCAAAGTATCTTCCAGCCTACTCTAAATTTTTAACCTGGGATTCTGAAAAACATTAAGGAGAGAATCTGTACTGCAAATTAATGTGAGGATTGATTTATGTTTCATATTCTCAATAGTTTTTGTTTCACCTTTGCTAAGCATATATGTAAGGTTCAAGAGAGTTGATATACCAAAAAAAAAAAAAAGTTTTTTTTTTTTTTTAAGATTTTATTTATCCATTCATGAGAGACACACAGAGAAAGAGTCAGAGACAGAGGTAGAGGTAGAGGGGGAAGCAGGCTTCCCACAAGGAGTCCAGGATCCTGGACTCCAGGATCATGCCCTGAGCCATAGGCAGAGGCTCAATCATTGAGCCCCAGGCATCCCCCCAAAATGTTTTTAATTAAAAAATTTAAAATTTAAAAAATATTTTAGAAAGACTGCTGATTTACCTAGCAGTCTCTTAGAAGTGGGGGTGTGGGTGGGGAGTATTCATTATTGATTTTCCCTGACATAATGGGGTCTTTGGGATTCCAGATATTTAGTGAGAGCTTCTTCTTTTGGACTTTAGGCTGAGATTTTTCTCCTGTTTCCAGGAGGATATAAAAAGTAGAGTTCAACCTATGATAGATTCATTTGAATCTTAAATTTAAAGACACTTGCAGAATGAAAGTGAGATGATGGAGAAACATTTATGTAATAATGTAAATTGATGGCAAAAGAAAGCCAGAGTAGCAATACTTATATTAAACAAACTAGAATTTAAATCAGAGTGTAATAAGAGATGAAGTAGGGCACTATATCATAATAAAAGGGGACTATCCAACATGAAGATCTAACAATTATGAATATTTATGCCCCTGACTTGAGAGCACGCAATATATAAAGTAATTAATAACCACATAAAGATACTCACTGATAATAATACGATAATAGGAGAGGACTATAACACCCTGTTTACAGCAATGGACAGATCACCTAGGCAGAAAATCAACAAGAAAACAATGGCTTCGAATGACACACTGGACCAGATGGACTTAACACATATATTCAGAACATTCATCATAAAGAAGCAGAATACACATTCTTTTCAAGGGCACATGGGACATTCTCCAGAATAGATCACATACTAGGTCACAAATTAGACTTCACACAAGTACAAAAGGAGTGAAATCATACCATGCAACTTTTCTGGTCACACTCCTATAAAACTTGAAGTCAACCATAAGAAATAATTGGGAAAGACCACAAATTCATGGAGGTTACACAGAATGCTACTAAACAATGAATAGGTCAACTAGAAAATCAAAGAAGAAATTTTAAAAATACATAGGAAAAAATGAAAACATAGTGGTCCAAAACCTTCGGTATGAACATAAGGTATCCAAACCTTATATTGGATATAAGAAGGAAGTACATAACAATACAGGCCTATCTTAAGAAGCAAGAGAAATGTCAAGTAAATAACTTAATATTACACCTGAAGGAGCTAGAAAAAGAACAACAAATAAAGCCTAAAGCCAGTAGAAGGAAAATACTAAAGATTAGGGCAGGAATAAATGATATAGGCGCTACAACAAAATAAAGCAATAGAACAGATCATTGAAACTGGGAGCTGGTTTTAAAAAAAATTAATAAAAATTGATAAACCCCTAGCCAGACTTATCAAAAAGAAAAGAGAGGAGTGTCTAGGTTGGCTCAGTTGGTGGAGCATAGGACTTTTAATCTCAGGGTTCAAGCCCCATGTTGAGTACAGAGATTACTTAAAAATTAAATCTTTTTTTAAAAAATGAAAGAAAAAGAGCCAAATAAATAAAATCACAAATGAGAGAGGAGAAATAACAACCAATGCCACAGAAATACAAACAATTATAAAAAAAATCTTATGAAAAACTATATGCCAACAAATGGAACAATCTGGAAGAAATGGATAAATTCCTAGAGACATAAACTACCAAGACTGAAATGAAAAGAAATAGAAAACTTTAACAGACTGATAACCAGCAATGAAATGGAATCAGTAATCAAAAATCTCCTAACAAACAAATGTCTATGGCCAGATGGCTTCACAGGTGAATATGCCAAACATTTAAACAACAGTTAATATGTATTCTTCTCAAACTATTTCCAAAAAAAAAAGGAAAGGAAGGAAAACTTCCAAATTCATTCTATGAGGCCAGGATTACCCTAATACCAAAACTGAACAAAGACTACACTAAGAACTACAGGCTAATATCCCTGATGAACATGGATGTAAAAATTCTCAACAAGGTCCTAGCACCTTAAATCCAACAGTACAATAAAAGAATTATTCACCATGATCAGGTGGGATTTATTCCTGGGCTGCAGAGGTGGTTCAGTATTTGCAACCAATCAATGCAATACACCACATTAATAAAAGAAAAGAAGAACCATATGATCCTTTCAATAGATGCAGAAAAAGCATTTGACAAAATGCAGCATGATTAAAAAAATAGGTAAAAACCTTCAAGAAGATAGGGTTAGAGGGAACATACCTCAACATAATAAAGACCATATTTGAAAAACCGACAGCTGATATCATCTTCAATGGGGGAAAAACAGAGTTTTTCCTCTGTGGTCAAGAACAAGACAGAGATGTCCACTTTCACCACTGTTTTTTACCATAGTGCTAGAAGCCCTAGCCACAGCAATCAGACAACACAAAGAAATAAAAGGCACCCAAATTGGCAAAGAAGAAGTCAAACTTTCACTATTTGTAGATGACATGATACTACAGATAGTAAACACAAAAGACTTCACCAAAAAGTTGCTAGAACTGGTACACGAATTTAACAAAGTCTCAGGATATAAAATCAATGTACAGAAATCCTTTGCATTTCTATACACCAATAATGAAGCTGCAGAAAGATAAATTAAATAATCAACCTCATTTACAATTACACCCAAAACAATGAGATACATAGGAATAAACCTAGCCAAAGACATAAAAGATCAGGGTACCTAGGTGGCTCAGTGGTTGAATACATGCCTTCAGCTCAGGTCGTGATCCCAGGGTCCTGGAATTGAGTCCTGCATTGGGCTCCCCACAGAAAGTCTGCTTCTCCCTCTCCCTATGTCTCTGCCTTTCTCTCTCTGTATCTCTCATGAGTAAATAAATAAAATATTTAATAATAAAAAAATACATAAAAGATCTGTACTCTGAAAAACCATAAAATACAGATGAAAATTGAAGATGACACAAAGAAATGTAAAAATATTCCATGCTCATAGATTAGAACAAATATCATTAAAATGTCTATATTACCCAAAGCAATCTACACATTTAATGCAATCTCTATCAAAATGCCACCAGTATTTTTTACAGAGCTAGAACAAGCAATCTTAAAATTTGTAAGGAACCACAAATGACTCTGAATAGCCAAAGCAACCTTTGAGGGGGAAGAAAAAAAGCAAAGGTGAAGGCATCACAATTACAGACCTCAAGTTATATTACAAAGCTGTAGTCATAATAACAGTATGGTACTGGCAGAAAAATAGACACATAGATCAATGGAACAGAATAGAAAACTTGGAAATACACCCAAAACTAAATGGTCAATTAATCTTTGACAAAGCAGGAAAGAATATCCAATGGGGGAAAAAAAACAGTCTCCTCAATAAATGGTGCTGGAAAAACTGAACAGTAACATACAGAAAAATGAAGTTGGGTTATTTTTTTACAACACAAAAATAAATTCAAAATGGGTTAATGACCTAAATGTGAGACCTGAAACCATAAAAATTCTAGAGGAGAACACAGGCAATAACTTCTTTGACATTAGCCATACCAACTTCTTACTAGATATATCTCCTGAGGCAAGGGCAACAAAAACAAAAATAAACTATTGGGATTTCACCCAAATAAATTTTTTTCAAAGTGAAGGAAACAATCAACAAAAACTAAAGGATATACTACAGAATGGAGAAGATATTTGCAAATGATACATCTGATAAAGGGCCAGTATCTAAGATCTATAAAGAACTTACCAAACTCAGCACCCAAAAACCAATCCAGTTAGAAATGGGCAAAAGACATGAACAGACATTTTTCTAAAGGAGATATACAGATGGCAACAAACACATTCAAAATGTTCAATATCACTCCCACCAGGGAAATAAAAATCAAAACTACAATAAGATATAACCTCATACATGTCAGAATGTCTGAAATTAACAATGCAGGAAACAACAGATGTTGAGCAGGATGTGGAGAAAGGGGAAATCTCTTAGACTGTTGGTGAGAATGCAAAGTGGTACAGCCACTCTGGAAAAGAGTAACTCAAAAAATTAAAAATAGAACTACCCTATGACCCAGCAATTGCACTACTAGGTATTTACCTAAAGGAAACAAAAATATTAATTCAAAGTGATACATGCCTCCTGATGAATATAGAAGCATTAACAACAATAGCCAAATTATGGAAAGGGCCCAAATGTCTATTGACTGAAGAATGGATAAAGAAGATGGAATATTACTTAGGCATGAAAAAGAATGAAATCATGTCTTTTGTAACAATGTGAATGGATCTAGAGAGTATAAAGTTGAGCAAATAAGTCAGAGAAAAATATGATATGATTTTACACATATGTATAATTCAAGAAAGAAAACAAACAAACATAGTGTGTGTGGGGGGGGGAGAAAGGCAAACCAGGAAACAGACTCTTAGCTATAGAGAGCAAAGTGAGGGTTGCTGGAGGGGAGGTGGGAAAAGGGACGGGTTAAATGGGTAATGGGGATTAAGAAAGGCACTTGTGATGAGCAGACAGGGTTGTATGAAATGTATGGAAGTTTCTACACCTGAAACTAATATTACACTGTATAGTAACTATCTGAAATTTAAACAAACACTTGAAAAAAAAAGTGAAGTTCAAATTAGCTTGTTTCTTCAAAGGACCCCAGTGTGAAACTGGCAGACTGCTCCCATTAACTTTGTGGTATACAGCCTAAGTAAGTAGGTAAAAAAGAAGCTCAAATCGCCATATTAAATGGTGAGATGGCAAAACCAAGCTAGGTCGCCTTTATTTAAAAAAGCTGAAGTCCAGAAATGGTAGCTAGCTAATACAAACTATCAAAACCTACATTCCTCTCAGTAAAACATAAGGTAGTTTTTACCTGTGGTGCCAGAACCTACATTATAATATGGTTTGAGCCTTTGAGGTCTTTGATAATCTAGAAGGTTATTGAACCAATTTTTTACTAATGTTCAGAATATGTGCTCTACATATGATTTATAGAGGCTACCAGCATATCTTATAGATGTGCCCAATTGAGGAACTACAATTGGAGAAAAGGAGTGGAAGAGCTAGAGCACAATGTTAAGTCCTAATTATCTTTGCTTTTCAAAATCAGACAAGATAATTAAGTGCAACAAAACCTTACAGCCTTTGCTAGAATTTCTCAGTAGATCACCTGCACACTAGATACATTAGAATTAACTTAAGTGCCAACCATGAATTTCCTGGCCCTTACTACCCGATAAACTAAATCAAAATCTCTGCAGGCTTACCTGGTATACATTAGTGTTTGAAAGCCACTGCTGATTGAACAACAATCATTCATTCATTTGCTAATGCATTCATCTGTGCCTTCAGTTAACAGAGAATTTTGGAATGCCCACTGCAGCAAGGAACTGCATGTCACTGAAGAGAAATCAGAATTAAGACATTGTGACTGGTTAGTCCAGTTTATATTTTAACAGAGGAGATGAGAAATCTATAAAAATCAATTTAATACTGTTAAAAGTCTAGAACACATAGAATTCTGTAAATCCTGTAAAGTGCTTTGACATGAGATATTTCATTTTAACCTTGTAATATCTCAATCGCTACTTCTAATGTTGTGCTCATTAAGACCTATACTACTTCATCAATGTTTGCATACCCATGAGACCATTAAGTCCCCAAGAGTAGGGGCCTGAATTTATTCACCTGGATATCTCTTGAACAATGAACAGTAGGGCACACACAACCAAATGCGAAGTTTGTTAAACTGACTAAGATGTATTATTATGCTTTATAGTACAGGCAACTTTAATATGTTGAAAAATTCTCCAATTCCACAACTTTCTAAAGATCCATTTTATTTCCTTATTCTGTTCGTGTCCTCATATGTCTTCCTAAAATTATTTTGGTATCAACTTTATTCAAATCCAATCATCTTTTGACCATTTAACAGATTGTATATACTGTTTTAAGTGCTTGAGATAATTAAATAAATGACAGACTCTGTTTAGAAGGGTGTTGTGTGCTAGTGAGGGAAACAGACACATTAATTAATATTATTCAATAAGAAAATCCCTATGATAAATTATAGTAAACAACACTTTAAAAACAAAAGCAGGGAACAATCATTTAAACCCATGGGAGGATGTCAAGGTATATTTCATTATTTTGTTTAATTTTAATGCTTATTTAATTTATTTTTAACATTTTTCCGGTATCTCTTTATGAATGTGTATATATACATATATATACAAGTTTATATAAAGAGGACCATATTATATATGCTCTTTCAATAGAGACATGATTCTATAAATAACTTTTTCTTTATTTTCTATCATCCTCTTACAGTCATTCCAAGATAACCAGTGTTGATTAAATTCCATGCTTTTGTTTTTAAGGGATAGATTTCCAGCAGTGGGATTGCCAGATTGAAGGGTATATGTGGTGTTAAAACAAAAATTGCACCAGACAAAGCTAATCAGACACTGAAAACTTTATTCAAAGCTATTGCAATAGGGGAGAGAGAACACAACTTAAGTCCACTCAATTCTGCTGAAACAAAAGGAGTGTTTAAGAGCTGGGATGGGACTACAGAAATCACAAGCCATCTGTTTGCTCATTAGCTTAACCCAAAGGAAAAGTACACAGTCCTCATATCTTCATGACAGGAGATAACTTTACAACTTGAAGGAAGGCAGCCACTGAAATTACGTTCCTACCATCCACAGAGATTAGGGGGAAGGGTACTATCTTCCCAGATGAGTACATTTCAAAAGGATGGCTCCCAGATCCTTGAGAAAGATAGCCCTCGTTGTAAAACTGACAAAAGACTTTTGAAAAAATTTACACCTCAAAGGGGCAGAGAAAGATTTACAGTTACAAGCTTTCCAAAGCAAATACTCTAAGAGAATAGGGCCCTCAGTGGTTAGGACATCTGGATTCTATAAGGGCCACAGTGAAAAGGAGATCAGGGGCCAGGAGACAGGAAGAAATCTGTCAAAAGTTCAATCAAGCTGAGGGAAACATTAGGCCATTTTAGCCAGTAGATTTGATTTTATTGGCTATCACCAGATTGATTATTTTTATCAAAGGTCTATAACAATTCACATTTTACCATTTCCCCACCTTCTCAACATTAGAAATACAACTAATTTTATGTCCTTACATTGTGATTGGTAAAAAAAGGAATATTTTATTTTTGTTTGGACTTTTATTTCCCTGACTACTAAGAAGACTAAATATCTTTTAGCCATTTAATTAGATGCTTCTTGTAAATTTCATATCTTTCCATTTTGTCTTCATTTTGGTTGGCCTGTCTTTTTATTTTCATTGTTAATATTTTTAATCTTATTTGTTTATGGACTTTTATTACCTTTGCTATATAACTACTTATTTGTTATTCATTTTGGTTAAAACATTTTTTTTTAAGATTCGCTCTATTTATTCATGAAAGACACACAGAGAGAGAGAGAGAGAGAGAGAGAGAGAGGAAGAGACACAGGCAGAGGGAGAAGCAGGCTCCATGCAGGGAGCCCAACATGGGACTCGATCCCAGGTCTCCAGGATCATGCCCTGGGCTGAAGGTCGGTGCTAAACCACTGAGCCACCTGGGCTGCCCTGGTTAAAACATTTTTTTTGACTGATTGCCTGGAGCCAGGTTGAGGGGAAAGGATTAACTGCAAAAGAACAAGAGGAACCTTTTGGGATGATGTACTATATCTTAGTAGTGGTGAGGCTTACATGAGTTTGTATATTTGTCAAAAGTCTTCAAACTATACACTTAAACTGGCTAAATTATATATAAATGATACCTCCATAAAGTTGGGGGAGGGGAATTAGAAAAAAATCCTTAACACATAGAACAATTAAGGTTTGTGTATTTCATTGTATGCAAATTTTATACATCAAAAGAAAACCCTAGCAAATATTGAATTCTAATTAACAATTTACATACTGAAATATTTAGGGGATATGTTGCCTTCAAGTTCTTTTGAAATGCATTAAAAATATAAAATGAATTAATGGATGGATAAAGGGAAAGGTAGATATGACAAAACAAATGTTTTATCATTTATATAAATGATAGATGTTGATATAATAATTGTTAATTGTAGGTCTAAGTAGGAGTATATGACTGTTTTGCAAAAACTTTCATAATAAATATATATAATAAAAATATATCCTGAACACCTAAGTTGCTATATAGTATACTAAAATTTCTTATAAGACTTTACTGCTTTAGGCAGAATTATAAGATCACCCTCAAGATTCCTAGCCCCTGACATACCCTCATCTTCTTCCATTTATTCAATCAAACAGGAATCTAGTTGCTTTGAGAAGGGACTTTGTAGATGTAATTAGCATCTCAAATCAGGTAAGTTTCAGAAAGGGAAATTATCCTCAGTGAGGCTAGTCCCTTTTCAGGCTCTTTCTGGCTCCAGTATTGATTGGTCCAGTTGTTATGCAATATAATGAGGACTCATTGTTCTGCTTCACCATTTTTGGTATATTGGCTTGATCTTGTAAGAGGATTAAAGTAGAAGACATACTAGAGCAAACTCAGTTTCCCTCTCCTCTCTTTTCTCCTTGTCTCCTACCTCTTTTCTTCTTTCAGTCTTTATATATTTAGTTACTTCCCTCTCTCTCCTGAAGGTTAACTAATAATAATATGTAACAATAATTATAATAACTTATAAAAGCAGCTCTCAAAAGCATCCTTCTTGGAATTCCCCAATGATCTCAAGCAAGAGGCATTAAAGAAGAAGGTGAGAGGGAGAATGAGAATCTCCAATCAGTCCAGTGAATACTGCTACTGGACCAAATCCACCAGACCCATGCCTCTTCTTCTCAGCCCATAAAACTATAATCCCACTTTGACTTGTGAAGTCAGCCACTCTTCAGATGCTCCCTCATGCTCATCAGATGAATAAAGTGTCTGAACTCTATTTGAGTCACTTAAACTTTTTTTTTCACTGATACTGTTTAGGCTTATCACTTTATAGCTGCAAGATGGTTGCCACATTTTCTGGAAGGGCATGAAGTAACAATGTCTAAGGACAGAGGATGTTTTCCTCCTGTGTTTATTTTAAGGAAGAAACTTTATCTGAGAGACTGAGTCATACTTCTCCCTCAGATCCCAGTGGCCAAGACTGAATCACAGTCTGAAGTCCTACTTCAATGGAAGCTAGCAAGGTGACTATTCAATATTTTTAGCTGCTCTGTTGGGAGGTAAGTAAACAAGAAAGAAATCCTGAGGATGGGAGGAAGGGCTGTAAGGTATGTAGCCAGAAGTGCACAGCGCCACATTTTTCCAAAATGTTATTGAATATGTCATATCATTTCAAGTTAGTATGTTCAATTTTTCAAGTGCACAGACACAATTCTATGACACTCTTTCCTAATATTTTGATTGCAATTAGAGGAGTTTTCAAGTAAAGCCAAACTATTTCAACATACTTTAAATAAGAGATTATTTTCCTGTTTGAAAATCGGCTTGAAGAAAGGCTCTTCATAAGAAATTTAAATGCTGGCATACAGCTGCTTGAGCAAAATAATCAGCATCAATACAAACAGAACATGTTATCAAAAGTGAAACAAAATGGTTAACTTGTACATTAATATCATTAACAGTAAGGGCCATGTGCTAGCCCTGAAACCAAACTAGGAAACCAGAACAGTCTCCCCCTTTGTGTCTTCTATTGTTTGAGGATGTGTTTCTGTTCAGGTCAATATGCATCATAGGTACCTTGCTAGTGAAATAAGCAGTGTTGCTAAGCAACAGGTGAAAAAAATGATGTTAGAGAAAGCCATCTCTTTAAAGCAATAGCTGACAAGAGAGCGGTTGCTAAGTGTCATTTAACATACATGAAAATTGAACCTTGTGATCATCTGCAGTTCAGTGTGTCAAGCTGCTCTGCACTGCTAACATTTTTAAAGTTGAATGAAAGGTAATCAAGAGGATGAAATGTGGACCCTTCCATCATGCTGTAGGTAGCTCCGAGAGGACAGCCGATCAATGATTCCCACATGTTGACGTATTCTGAGATGTAAGTTGCCAATCAGTAATCACATTATTGGTTTCTCCCCCCAATGTCGCCTCTTCCTGTTTCTTCTTTTGGCTCATATTTGAAAAACATGTATCTGATAAAGAACTGGTATTTGGAATATATAAAGAACTCACAGAACTGAAGAAGGAAACAAATAACCCAATTTAAAAATAGGCAAAAGATTTTAATAAATATTTCACCGAAGAAGATTAAAACTTTAAAAGTAGATGGCAAATAAATATATGAAAAGAAGTGCAACATCAATAATTAGAGAAATCCAAACTGAAACCATAGTGACATACCTCTTCACATCTATAGCAATGGCTAAATAAACCAAAACAAAACAGTCAAAAAACTCCAAACCTGAAAGTACCAAAAATTGCTGAAGGTATAGAGTAACTGTAACTTTCATACATTTTGGTAGAATGTAAAATGGTACCATCACTAGGGAAACCAGTTTGGGAGTTTTCCTATAAAGTTAAACATACACTTAACAAACAACTCAGTAATTCTGCTCCCAGATATTACTCAAAAGAAATAAAATTTTATGTCCTCCCAAGGACATGCGTGTAAATATTTCTAACTGGTTTTATTCTTAACATTCCAAAAAATGGAAATACTTCAAATATCTATCAACTGCTATGTGGAAAAACCAACTCATAAATGCATACAACAGAATCCTACTCAGAAACTCAAAAGAACACATCATCAATATTTGCAACAATATAGATGAATCTCCAATGCATTGTACCAAATGTAAAAAAGCCCCCCCCCCCAAAAAAAATCCTCATATTATATACTTCATGGCAGTGGCAGTTTGGAAAAGTCAAAACCGCAAGAGACAGAAAACCAATCAATAGTTGCCAGGTACTGAGAGTGAAGGGAAGTGATTGTCTAAAAGGGGGATGAGAGAGCTTTCAGTGGTGATAGAAGTGTTCTATATGTTGATTGTGATGGTGATTATGTGACCTGTGTATTTTTTCAAAATCCATAAACACTACACTTCAAAAGGATGAATTTACTTACTGCAACGATATTATACCTTAATAATTCTGACTTCTGACTCCATAAAATGACAAGAACAAAACTCAGTTACTTAAAATCATTTACTCTCACAAATCTGTAGGTCATCGGGGAGATTTTGCCTCAGGTTGATATTACTAAGAGGGTTCTGCTCCTTATTGCTCTCTCTCGGGACCATTGGGCTGTCTGGGGCATGATTCTTCTTGTGCATTCATAAGGTTTTCCAACATCTCATGACTAAATAAAACACTTGGTGAGCCCAAAATCAAGAAGAGATCAAACTACTGAAACTCCACTCTGCCCTGTATCTTCCTATCCCTGAAAGAGTAGAGAATTAAATCCAATTCAAAAATACTGTACTACTCAAAACAGGTTGGTCATGCACAATTTTAAGGAGCTTTTGGTGAATCAGGGTTATGGAAAATTAGAGGAAGGTGACATTAGCTACTTCCCACAAACACCTCAGCAGGTTATAATGAAAGCAAATTTCAGAACAAATTTTACCACATACCAACATTTATGGAATGAATATGATTTAGAAGAAGGAACAAAATGGTTACATAACCTGTTCTGTCAGTTTGATAAATGCCCATTTTTCTCTCTCTCTCTTTGGATACTGATCTGATCTTGCACTAATAGTTGAGGCAAATATAACTATATTCTAGATGCAAAATTCTATGCACTGAAAGGCAGCTTATAATTATCGTGAGCCAACCAAAATCCTCCATGCCAATAGATGGAGAAAGAATTCTTTCAGAATCGAAGTCTTTAGCACCCTTCTCAAGCACGTAAGCTATCAGGTTTGCTAAGTGCATATATCCTACTCAATTAATGTGGAGAGTGTGTCTAAAATGTTTGAGCTAATCTTCTTATCTTTATTTTCACTGTTTTCATCAATGAGATCCCATTTCTAACATTCATTATGCGAATTAGCAAACCACTAACTAATTTCAGCTGTAAATCCCTGTATCAAAAATTCAATTGTTGAGTGCCTTAAATAATGCAGTACATGTACTTCAGAAGTAGCTGCTTCTAAAATGGAGCTGTTCTGATTAAAAAGGATAAGTGACAATGCCAAAGATGTGAATCCTTGATTGCAGCAATTGACAGCACCTAATATGTAGATTGCCTGACACTAATTAATACATATAAAATACCACAGTGACTATGCCGCAGTATTTAAAACAAATTGCCCAGGGGAAATGTTTAAGTGTTTATGGCAACATTATTCAAAAATATCTATATGCCCAAAGGAGAGTGGGTAAATAAAATTATGCAATATTCCAATAATAGAATACTACAAAACAAGAAATATACATAAAAACATTGATGAATTCCACAAATGTTATGTTGAGTGAAATAAACCAGACATAAGAGAGTAAACACTACTTCTCTGGTTCCACTTCTAGAGAGTTCAAAAATTGGCAATGCTAATGTATGGTGATAAACCTTCTCCCCCTTGCGGTCAGGCTGGAGTAGTATTGATCCCAACAAGAATGAGAAAACTTGCAGGGTGTTGGAGATTTTCTCTATCTGAATGGGACAGACTGCATTAAGGGTGTATACATATGTAAAAAATCATTAAGCAATAGACTAATGATCTGTGCCCTATATGCACCTCATTGTATACATTTTATACCTTAACTGAAACATGAGAAACCCAAAAGTTTTTAAAGTAAACTATAACCATAATATTGGTATAAAACCTCATTCTAGTTTCAGTGGACCTAAATATGGGCAGCAAATTATTATTTACTGTGAATGGTAAATGAGAAAGAGAAGTATCTAATTATTACTTCAGAACTACACTCTGGAATTCACAGGAATTCTGGAAAGTTGTTCTCATCATCCATGCACCAAGACTCCTATTCACTTCTGCCTCATGCTTGGACTCATTTCTCTCTGATGACCTGTAAGTACCAATATAGATGTAGACCTCTTGGTAGCTATACCTCCATCCCCAAACCTCTTCCCTATTAGAATTGGTTAATTCAAACTCTGTGTTCTTGTAGTGATTTTTCTTAAATTTGACAGGCTAATTATTTTATGTGAGATAATTTTTCTCATAGTGCTTCCTCCCTCAAAAGATTTATGGAGGTCTAGAATTGTGTCCGATGTGGCATTTTTATTACCAGAAACAAAGAATGCCTGCACGTAACAGGACCTGCTTGTATGTATTTAAAGGAGTAATTTCCTCTCACACTTTCAGAAGCTCACAGAAAGGGTCTTCAAGGTTATGAGTCCACCCTCTAGGATCTATGGTGAGGAAGAACTGAGCTTTACCCTGGTTATCAACATTTTCATTGTACCACGGTAGGAGTCAATAGGCTATTTCTTTGTCTGTAGTGGATCTGTGCAATTTTTGGTTTTACTGTTACTGTCTAACATCAGACAAGCTTCATCAACTGCCTGAAGAACAGCAAGGACCTTCTAATTAGTTTCTCTGTATCTGGTTTATCCCCAATTCCCCGACTCCTCATAAGCTCTACAAACCACTTTTTTTTAATCCTTTTTTTTTAATTTTTAAAGATTATTTATTTATTTATTCATAGAGATGCAGAGAGAGAGAGAGAGAGAGGCAGAGACACAGGCAGAGGGAGAAGGAGGTTCCATGCAGGGAGCCCGACGTGGGACTCGATACAGGGTCTCCAGGATCGTGCCCTGGGCTGCAGGCGGCGCCAAACCGCTGGGCCACAGGGGCTGCCCTACAAACCACTTTTAACCACAACAGACCAAAGGATCTTTCCATAGTGCTAGCTGAGCATCCTGGCCTAAGTGACCTTCCTTTTTATTCTCAGAACTGTGCTCATAATAACATAAATTCTTGTTTGCACATCTATCATCAGCAATACACCATAATTCAGGTGAAGGACTTTGTTTTCCTTAATTTTCTTTACCTAGCACCTAGGACAGGCTAATATAGAGTAGGTGCTCATGAATTAAATAAATGAATAAATAAAAAGCCTTTATATATTCCATATACAATCAGTCCCAGTGATCAGAAGATCTTTACAGAAAAGTCTGCTGAACCCCTTCTACATCATTTAGGCTCTTTAGTATATGTGTGTGTGTATATGTATAAAATATTTTCCATGTATTAAAACATATATGTAATTGGATCTGAACTTTTCATTGTTAGTACAATTTTACCAATTATTTCTGTGTCACTTTGTATTCAGAGTTTGTTCTTCTAAATATATTAGAAACTTTGGGGGGGGGGATAATTTATCTATTGTGCCTTGTTACATATTCTTATATACATATCATGCTTAGTAAAATACTATATTCAATAATCACATATAACTGTGATAATTACTATAACTTAACAAAAGCTTACTTTTGTTCCAAATTTGACCAATTGCTGTTAAAGTTTAATTTACAAAATTAAATGTAAATTTCCATAAAACAGCAGAAGTTTATACCTACTATGTGCAGCCCCTTCTAATCTACCAGGTGATTCCCCAAAGCCCCACACAGACCCAAAATAGGACATATAAAATGTCATCTTTTCCCACAAGGATCTCATAATTTAAAGAAGAAAACAGCCAACCACAAAGTGATTTAATATGGAGGAGTGGACATCTGGGTGTCATGTTCTCATTTCCATGCTAGTGGATTGTTTGATGGTTGATTTAGCACAGAGGTTGAAACTACATTGAGACTGTGAATGACTCTCCTTATAAACAAGAAAATGAAAATGGAATATGATGAAGTTGATTTGTAGAAAGAAACAACTATTCTTATAAGTTAAAATTTTTCCATGGCACATGTAATTCAATACCAAAACCCAGGTAAGAGTAATGAAATGTTTGCAAAGCACATTGAGTTACTTGAAAATAAGGATTGCATGACCATAAGGCATGATGAAGAACACAAAAACACCAGAAAAGGTATTTCTAAAATCTAATTTCAGGAAAAATACTGTTCTTTATTATCTTAATGTAACTTGAGTAGCCCCTGTGATCTCAGTGCCAAGCCAGCTTTTTCCAAAAATGAAATGTTTCTTTGCCTTAGCTGTATTCTTCAAAATGATTTGGGAGAGGGCAAGTTAGTCAGTAACTTATCACTACAGAGGAAGAAAAGGAGAAGCCACAGAATGTCCTGACTGAAAGAAATGGATGAGATAGCATCTTCTTAAACATTTTCTACTTATAAAAGAAACATTTCATAGTATATGTCAAACAACAGATAAAAGTTTGGAAACAAAAATAACATTTAGTTCCTCAAAAATAGCCATAGATCTTTGATCAAATTCTACAGCAACCATTCCACAGAATTTTGTTAGAATTGTGCTTCATTTAGAATTGCACATTTGCTGTCATATATTTTCACATACCCAACACATAACACATACACATTTTAAAAGCAGGGAATTCACTCTGAATAATGCCTCCCTTCTCATCCTTTTGCTTTGACATTTCAATTTCTGGGTGATTTCCAAAACAGAAAATGTTTATTTGGCTCTGCCAAGAGACACAAATAGTTAAAGTAAAGAGCACCTAACTACTTTTCAATAGTAAGCAGGGTTCGTTAGCAAGTATTGTCTTGCTTAATCTCCTTGGGCTTGGAGGTACACGTCTGCCAATAACCCCAATGCACCTCTTACCTTTGAGGATCCTTAAATACTCTGGTGCAACCAAGGCAGTTGTCCGGTCATTCTATCTCAAGGTCAGAAGCAAACATTGACGTAAAACTAAATCATTTCCAAATGTTATCCTTGGTTACTCAGAAATGCAACAACAAAACTTCACTTAAACTGGTCTTTCATCACAGGTGATACACTTTAAGAATATGAAAGTATGTAGCATTGAGGCCACATAAATAGGATCAGTGCATCAGAACCCTGGGTGAGAGAATCCTCACTCAGTAACCTTCCTTTGGGTAAATCTACACAGAATGTCTGTGAGGCTTTCTTTCTCTGCATCACCCTTTTAATGGTTTGCCTCTCCCATCATCTATTTTGGGGCTCAGAACCTCAAGATCTAAACCTACCAGAACTCAGAGGTTGAGTGGGAGCTGTTAGTTTCATTATTATTAGCTCCAGCATTTCTTTCCTGGGCAAACCTGGGCAAATTACTTACCTTCTCTGTGTCTCAATTTCCTTATTGGCAAACTAAGAATTGCACATATAGGTGTATAAGCAGTGGTTAACAGTACAGGTGCTGAGCTAAACTGCTTGAATTTATATCCTGGCTCTGGTATTTACTAGTTCAGTTACTGTGAATAAGTTGCTTAACCTCTGGGTGCTTTAAAATTTTTCCCCATGTGTATGATAGATCATAGCGATCTTTATGAAATAGAAATATTTCAAATATTTCATTAATCTGTAAATGTTAAACATACCAGGAGTAGTTGATAAATATTAACTATTATTATCATTATTGTTATTTTTGTTGGAATTTCTGAGGGGACTGCCAAAAAACAGAGTTATTTATCCATAACTTATTAAAAAGATTCAAAATGAAACAGAGTAAACATAGAGGGCAAAATATTATCTTTCTTACTGGCTTTTGGCTTGAACTGTAGAATTATGCTGATTTACATTCCCTCTCGCCTTGCCCCATAGCAGCGTCCATGTGAGGCAGCCCCAGAAGACATGGAAGGATTTATGCTCTCAGTAGTGCTTTGGCTACTTTCGAGAGAAAGAAGAGAGTGCAGCTGAAGAAAGACAGCCCAGTTACTCTCCCCAGAGGCAGAATATGGAAAGAGGGGAGGAGAAACCCTCAGTTGGAATGCTTCAGCTCCATTCACAGGCAGGAAACCAGAGGAGGAAGTTTTCCCAAATAACATTCCCATCATCATCTACCACCCCTAGCACCAAGGATGTGCTCTTTTTAGAGGCATCCAGAACAGGGCTCTTACCTCTTCCTCTAAATATTTTTTTTTCTTTTTGATATCCATGTGTATTAATTAAAAACTATGGAGTTTAAATGTTTCTGTCCCTTAGCCATGTGTCAAATCCCTTTTTATCATGTATGCTTGCCAGCAGAAACTGGATTGGGGGTTTTATGGCATCATTTAAAAATAATTATTTCACATATGGTTACTGTCTTTCTTATGTCAGGCAAACAATTTGCCTTCTGCACTGCTGAAATAGGGATGTGGTCATAAATAGGAGTTCAGGCTGTTGGGAAAAAGGCTTTGCACTCACTGTGTTAACAAATGCCATGGATAGAGTTCACTTTGAGAGAGAAATAGTAAAACCAGTATGGAACATCTGAAACATGACAATGTAGATCAAAAGAAAGGGACATTCACTAGCAATGAAAATCTAAAAATAAGTTAGGATAACAATTCCATTTAAAATAGCATCCAAAAGAACAAAACACTTAGGAAAAATTGAATAAAAGGAGTGCAAGTCATGCTCATGGAAAATTATAAAATATCAGAAGAAATTAAAGAAGAGCTAACTAAATGGAAAGATACCTTATGGCTATGGATTGAAACATTGAATTTTTTTTTAAGATGGCAATACTCACCAAATTATCTATAGGTTAAACACAATTATCAAAATCCTAGTTTTTTTTTTTTAACAGAAATTGAACAGCTAAACCCAAGATTCACATGGAAATTAAGGAACCCAGAATAGCCAAAACAATATTTAAAAAGATGATCAAATTGGAAGGACTCATAATGCTAAATTGTGAAGCTTGTTATAAAGCTACAATAACAAAGACAGTATGTTCTGGCATAAGGGTAGACAAAGAGATCAATGGAATAGAACTGAAAGCCCAAAAGTAAGCCCTTACATTGTGGTCAATTATTTTTTAACAAAGTTATTAAGAAGATTTAACAGGAAAGAAGTAGCCTTTTCAGAAACTAGTTCTGGAACAATTTGCTATCCACATGTGAAAAGTTGAATTTGGACAAGACAAATAACCCAATTAAATATGGGTAAAAGATTTGAATAGATATCTCTCCAAAGAAGATATACAAATGGCCAATAAGCACTTGAAAAGATGCTGCATCATTATCCAGGAAATGCGAATTGAAACCTGAATAAGGGGCACCAGAATAAAGGTCTCCTTCAGCTCAGGTCTGATCTCAAGGCCCTGGTATCCAGCCCTGTGTCAGGCTCCTCACTTAGCAAGGAGTCTTCTTCTCCCTCTTCCTCTGCCCAGATGCCCTTGCTCATTCTCTCTTTCTCTCTCTCAAATAAATAAATAAAATATTTTTTTAAAAACCCATAATAAGATGCCATTTCTTACCAACTAGGATAGCCATAATCAAAAAGTGTTCTTGTTATCTAACAAGAATATGGAAGAAATGGAACTCTCATACATTGCTGTGAGAAAGGAAAGGGTTCAGCCACTTTGGAAAACAGTTTAGTAGTTTCTTAAAACGTTAAATATTGAGTTGCTGTATGACCCAGCAAAATGTTGGTTCATACAAATAAACATATGGGAATATTTGCAGCAATATTATTTAAAATAACTAAAACCTAGAAACAATCCAAATGTTCATCAACTGGATAAAGAATATTTGTTCATCAACTAGATAAACAATATTTGAATATCTATAGGATGGAATGATATTTGGTAATAAAAAAGAACAAAGTATTTGTGCATGCTAAAACATGGATGAACCTCAAAAACAGTATGCTTAGTGAAAGAAGTCAGACACAAAAGAACACAAATTGTATTATTCCATTTATATAAAATGTCCAAAAAAGGCAAATATATATATATATATATAGAGAGAGAGAGAGAGAGAGAGAGAAAGAGAGAGAGAGAGAGAGAAAGTAGATTAGTATTTTTATAGGACTGTGAGTAGGAATGGGGAATGATTGGAGTATGCAATCTCTTTGTGGAGTGATGAAAATATTCCAGAATATGGTAGTGTTTGTAAAACTCTTTACATACAATAAAATTCATTGAATTGTGCAGTTAAAATGTATGAACTTTATGGTATATAAATTGTGTCTTATTCAAGCTGTTCCAAAAAAGAAAAGAACATTTTTTTCTGGACTAAGAGTGAAGCATTCTCTTAAAAAATATATCCTACATGTTTCACATTTGCTAAGTGATTATAAAGCAATGTCATATTTAGGATTTAAATTAATCTTTACAATTTCATAAAGTGGAAATTTTTATTTCTGTTTCACAGAAGAAACTGACTCAGAGAAGTCCATTTATCCACCATGATTTTACAGTAGATGAGGAACAACAAATCCAAATGCAATGTTTGTATTTTTAATTCCAAATAATCCACTATTTTGTTATTGAATTTGTTGCACTACAGATTGTCTCAAGTATGTTCAAGGGCTCAAATGCAGTAGAAGTTTATTTCTTCCCCATGAGAGATTTCAAAGCAAGCATCCCTAGTCAAGAATTAGGAGATCCAGACTCCTTTCATTTTGTGGCTCAACCATTTTCTAGGACTTCATCATCATCTCATTTACTGGCAACAGAGGAAAGAGGGCATGGAGGGTTTTTTTAAAAAAAGACTTTTCCTTGGAAGACACACTTTATCTCCTCACATTCTGTTGGCTAGAATTTCAGTCATACTTAAATGCAAGGGTAGCTAGAAGTGTAGACTGATTGTGGATCCTGAAAGAAGAGGTGAATGGATTTTGGTGAACAGCTAGCAATCTCTGCCACAGAAATGTAACCTTTAAGAAAAAGTGTTACTTGTGATCTGAAATGGCAAGTTTAAAGTCAAACTTGTCAAATGCATTCTCATATCCTTGTAGAATTAACTAAGGATATGATTTTTCTATAAAGAAGCAATCAGAAAAAAACCTAAACCTTCACTCTGAGTTTCTAACTTTGCTTATTAAGAACACAATACAAATCATGTTCCTTTTTTTAATTGCCTGGGTAACCAGGAATTATATGGTTCTAAGTTGACAGTGTTCAAGCATTGACTGAATCATCACTTAATCGGTTCATACTTCAGTTCTGTCATTTATTGCTATGCAATTTGGACATGTTATTTAATACTTCTGAATTTCAGATTCTCCATCTGCAGAAATGGAATAATAGACCTAACCTGTCAAGGGTTATCAGAAAAAATGAACATACCTAGAACATTAGCTGATGTGTCAGACACTTCACAAGTATTATTTTATCATTAGCTTTACCCTATAAGGTCCTTTTAAACACTGTTAGTCTATGGTTTGGTGATGAAAGACCTAAAACAATTTAATTTCTTTTATTTCTTCAGTGTATTCTTTTTCAGACACATTTTACTAAGATGCATAGCAATAATAATAATATATGCTTTCCTTCTTCTCACTCCTCCCCTCCTGAGTAATTAACTCAATGTGTATTTCGTTCTGCACATTCCAAAACGATAGTTTTTAATCATATCAAGTCCAAAAAAAAAAAAAAAGAAAAAAAGTCACATATGAGTCTTGCTGAAAAGACTGACAAATGATCATGTGAACACAACTTTTCCATTAAGATAGTTCTCCGGCTGGTAGATATGGACACTCTTTCTGAGTTTCTCATAGTTTGCAGACAGGTTCTCTCCTTTATTTCATGATGCAAGAAAGGAAGAGTATATTAGCTTTCTATGCTACAGCTTTCACTTGCTTCACCTTTCTCCCAAGAAAAATGTCAGAAGAAATCTTTACTTTCTATTGAATAAATTGACAGGAGCAGAGGTAATGAAATGCAGCTTCCTTTTAGAAAAGGAGAGATGATAATAGATATCTCTGGAAAAGTTTTCCTTTCTTTTGTTTTAATTTGGTTTTCTAAAAATTCTTTTTGTTTTGTTTTTTAATATTTTATTTAAATTCAATTTTTGAACATATAGTATAATATTCTGGGGGTTATCCCATCAAGTGCCCTCCTTAGTGCCGTCACCCAGCTACTCTATCCTCCCACCCACCTCCCCTTCTGCAACCCTTTGATTGTTTCCCAGAGTTAGGAGTCTCTCATGGTTTGTCTTTCTCTCTAATTTTTCCCCACTCAGTTTCCCTCCTTTCCCTTATAATCCCTTTCACTATTTCTTGTATTCCACAAATGAGCCGGCCATGGCTGCCACCAGCTGTCCTCATGACTACCTTCAAGTGCCTGGCTCTGTTGTGAGAAGCTCTTGATGTTCTTTGGGATCGTGGAATGAGGAGGGAGGTATAATCTCTTGCCCAGGCATAGCCTTACCCTACACTTCCCCAGTGTGCCATCCATCCCTCCACCTCCAGCTCATTGTCTCTTTCCTCTAGGCTCTTCATGTTCAAATAAGCAGACTTCAAGGGATATTGAAGATGGCATAACCCTCACCACCTAAACTGATACATACTCCAGTTACCAAAGATCCACTGTCTTTGCAAGTCTATGTGGTAGGAATGCAGGTCATTCCCAGACACTACTTCTCTTAACTAAAATCTCTCCTATTGTATAGACTTCAGCAGCATCAAAAGTGTCCACCAGCATTGTGACCCCACAATTTTCTGATTGAGTTGCACCTAAATTTTCTCACTTATCACAGGTAAGAGAGCCCTAATTCCTTGGAAGGGGAAAGAAGTCAAATGCCATTCTTTCTCACTCCTGGTGAGGAAAGCAGGAAAGAGATCGTTCCCACATTAAAAAAATCTCTCTCCAGGAAGACAAAGATTTCCTCTGGCCCTGCTGATAACCCATCTTTAGAGAGCAGGGAAGACATGATTAAAGAAAAGTGTTTCCATATAGGTTTTGTAATTTTGCAGTGGGCATGCTAGCTAGGGACATTTGAAATAGCATGTAGCACCTTTTTTCTTTTGCCTCCTTAGATTAATTATGCTTATGACCCTCAATCAAATGGACTCAAAGTCAAGGGGGAACATAAGAATCCCTGTGTTGATATCTCAGTATTACCATGGACACTTAGTATTTTACCACATTTTCCCTAACCTGAATTTGTCATCTTATAAAGGGCAGTACAGTCCATATAGTCATCTAAGTTAGGTTAAACGCTTAAGGAAGATGGAAGTTAAATAAATTAATGCATCAGCAAATACAATTAAAATGAGGTCTATCAACAGGATCAGGTGTTAGGAGACATAGAATAGTGGTACCTACTTAGCCTGAGATGAAAGGAGAGTCCCTGAGGAAGTGGCATTTGATCTGAGCATGGAGTTAATAAGGCAAGTGGACTAAAGGAGGAGAACTCTGAGATCTTAGGCAGGCAGCCAACACCATGACAATGAATGTAAAGAAAACCAAAGAGACAAGTAAGAAGTGAAGAGAGGACTTTGAGATAAAACTCTAGAGATGGGAAGGGAATCATAAGATCTACTTGGCCCTATTGAGGCTTTTGGACTGTAATCAAAGAACAATAGGATTCTATCAAGGTGTCAACAATGCCCTCAAGCAGGAAAGTGACATGGTAAAGTTTGCTTTTCAAGGAGCTCACTGTGGCCAATGTGTCAGTGTCAGTAAAGGTTTAAGAGGAGAGTAAAAATCAAAGTAAGGTGACCAGTGAGTAGGCTCTAATAGCAATTATTAACTTAATTAATAACAATTAGAACAAGAAATTAAAATTCATTCTAATAAAATTGTCTATGTTCTATTTATTGTACCAATACCATGGGCTATTTGGAACACAACTATAAAAGTATACATAATACTGAATTTATTTTACTTCTTCAATCAAGAAATATTTTTCATATTACTATGTAGCAAGCATTATGCAGAAAATCACTAAAGTAAATGACTGTAAGGTTCTGCTTGGGAAAAAAGGTCTTAGGTTACTGAAAGACTTAGACATGTACAAAACTAATTGAAAAATAATGTGACTATCTTGACAAAATAAGTAATTGATATGGGAGAGAGTGAAGAAAGAGTAATATTGATCCATCTTTCAACCTTTCATTGGTAAAATCTTTTTGAAAAATAAATCAACAATGGGATTTTTCCATTATGGTACATTTTTACAGGAAAGATTATTCTTTGCATACTATGGTTATCATTTGCTGGTTCCATGGTGGTTGCTAGGGATGAGGATTATGTAAGGGAGGAGCATGAGTTCACGTGTACATGAGTAGTCATTTTGTGAGGTGTCTGTTCCACTTCTTTATAAAGCTAATGTTGTTCACTTTAATAGGTCATGAATAAAATAAAACATTCTACAACTGCTATTAAAACTTGAAGACTGCCCTTTTCATAAAGATTTATTTATATATTTTTATCTAGTGGGCACAGTTAAATCATATAAACATAAATGTTTTTAAATATAATTTGTTATTTACACTTATCTCTGCCTTCTAAGATAGGAGAGTAAGTAGACAGAAAAGTAGCCTGGATAGAGAGCCCTAGAGTATGCTAACACAGAGGGGAAGCCATGAAGAATGCCAGAGGAAGAGCCATGAAGAGCAGAAAGGTAGTAGGAAAATCAAGAGAACATAATGTTCTTGAAACCAAGAGAAGAAAATGTTCCCAGAAGGAGGAATTGGTAAACAGAGTCAGATGGTTCTAAAAAGTGAAGATGAAAAAGAGTAATGACTGCTGCTTGCCAATGTGTCCATGGCAAGGACACATTGTGATACTGGGAAGAAGAGCCAGTATGAATGGTGACTAGTGCGAACTGACCTAATCAAAGAGGTGAAGAAGTGGAGAGCCTATTGAAAAGTGTTCAAAAAATTTCCTGTAAATGTGGAATGGAGAAAAATGAAGCCAAAGAGAGAAATGGTATGAGAGAGCATTTTCCCCCAAAAAAGAGGTTCAAAAACATATTTGTAAAGAAACGATAAGGAAGAAGATAAAGGGAAGTAGAGGGGGAGGAGGAGATGGGAAACATTTATTAACTACTTACTATGCCCTGGGCACTATTCTGAGAATTTTACAGGCATTAATTAATATCATCCTAATTACGTCCTACTATCCTATGATGTACATAATATTAATAACACATTTTGTAGACAATGAAACTGAAAGAGAAATTTGGCAAATGCTCTACAAAGCTATTAGTTCAGCTAATTGGTCTACACAGCTAGAAATAAGGGAAGCAATGCTCAATCAAGGCAGGTTCTACCTAGAGCCCACCCCTGAGCCACTATGTTATATCCTTTTGTAGAAAAGGGGGAAAGTGGATCATTCAAGAAAGAGAGAATACCAAACTGCTGACAGAAAGTTTAATCAATTAAAATCTTTGCAGAAGTGACTAAGCAAAAGATACAGGGCATCAGTCATGAGGTTGCCCTGTAGGGTGAGCAAGGTTCCCATATTTTACAGGAACCCAAGAGCTAGTAGAGAAAATATGCTGAAATGCAGGTAGGATTGTAGATAGAAAACAAAGAATTTCGGATCAATTTTTTTCAATACAAATTTAGAACATAATTGAAGAGGGAGGAGGAGTGGGGAGTGATGTGTTAGGGAGAAGAGAGTAGAAGAAAATGACATAGTATCATTGCCTTCTTAAAGATAACTTTACTACAAGATATCCGATCCTCAATGGAGAATATATAGAGATAATAAAAACAAGAATAAAATAATTATTTCTAATCCAGCCATCCGGAGAAAACCACTACTAATTTTCATTTTTATTTCCATGTATTTTATTATAACTGAACGGTGCAAAGGTTTTTGTAACCTGCCTTCCTTGTGTAACAATGACTGTTTTCTCTTGCCAATAAGTATCTTTCACTATTCTTCTAAGTATCCTTCTTTTTTTTTTTTTTTATCCTTCTTTCATTAATAAAGCTGTTCCATTGTGCTGGTGTACATTATTCAGTCAATTCAGTTCTGGGTGTTTAGATTCTTTCCAGTCTTTTGCTATTAGAAACAGTGAAACAGTGAACATCTTTATAGGTAAAGAGCAATGATCCTTTTGATAATGGGAAAGTGAACATACTAGGAAGTGTAATAGGATTTTTTGACTCAATAATGCATGCACTTAAGTTTATGATCAGGAATTTTAAAAATATTTTACGTATTTATTTGAGAGAGAGAGAGAGCAAGCACAAGTAAGGGTGAAAGACAGGGAGAGGGAGAAGCAGACCCCCTACTGAGAAGAGAGCCTGATGTGGGGCTCCATCCCCGGACCCCGGCAGCATGACCTGAGCCAAATGCACATGCTTAGCTGATTGAGCCACCCAGGCATCCCCTATGATCATGAATTGAAACAAAACATAAGTAGCAGTTCTGAACGTATCTTCTGCAATGCTCAGCTCCTCAATATACACACAGAGTAGGCAGATAGTTTGGTGTAATTTGAACTGCTGTTTAGTTAGATGAGGGTATCAAAGAAAAAGAGAGGAGGGAATAGAGGGTGTAAAATGAGGTGATTATGATACACTGTAGATGCTACACTGAATAAAGACGTAAGTGAATTTATGCGATGAGTAGGAAAAACAATGGAAGAGTCAAGTTGGTGGAGGTCTTAATAAGACAGACAAGTGGCTAAAAAGCAGGCAGATAGGTTAGAAGGAAAGCAGGTGGTAGTGAGAGTAGGAAGTTCAAGTAGGAATTCTGAGGGACAGTGCCCCGTAGCATGTAGTACGTAAGAACACAGATTTCAAAGCCAGAATGCCTTGACAAATCCCAACATAGTCATTTAACACTCGTCACTCATCTTTGTGTTTCTGCTTCCACATTTGTAATATGAAGATAATAATGGTATCCAGAACAGAGAGATATTGGCAATAAAGGAATCAGTATATTAAGTGGCCTAGAATATTACCTGGCAACTAGTAGATACAGTGTAAATGTTAGATGCTATTAATATTATTGAGGGTAAGTCCAGCACTCTTGAACTTTTGTTAAAAGGAGTATTTAAGAAAACACTGAAGTTTTACCATGGAAGATTTCATTTAGCCCTCTATTTCATTTTCTTAAATATTTGATCAATTCTATATTTCTAATTAATATATTTAGAAAAAAATAATATATTTAGAGATTGATTGTGGTGATTTTTAATAATGCAAGCAACTTCCCTTCATGAAAAATCCTTCACTGATCTTTCAACTTTTAATTGAAACAGGTTTGAATTTTATGGGCATTTCTCCAGTGAGATTCTTAGATTTTACTTTCTACCTCCTCTTCATTGATTCTATAGGTCTAGTAAATGTGCCTAAAGGTAAACAACAAAACTGAGGAATTGAGGTGAAGGAAAACACGTAGTCTGAATAATCATATAGCAGAAGAAAAAATATTGTTTTATTTTCCTTTCCAGAGCATTTTAAATGCTAATATTCTTTAACATTTATCTTTCTAGCATCTCCTAACAACAGATAATAGTTTAAATAGCAAGACTACAAACTAGATCTGAAATTTATTTTTCTAAATACTTGATATTAGTTTTCTTTGCCAATTACTTTATGAAATAGACATATGCTTGTTTTTGCTTTTTTTTTTTTTTTTTAATTTATTTATGATAGTCACACAGAGAGAAAGAAAGAGGCAGAGACATAGACAGAGGGAGAAGCAAGCTCCATGCACCGGGAGCCCGACGTGGGATTCGATCCCGGGTCTCCAGGATCGCGCCCTGGGCCAAAGGCAGGCGCTTAACTGCTGCGCCACCCAGGGATCCCCTTGTTTTTGCTTTTAATGAATTTGAGAAATAACTGAGTATCTATGTATACCAAGTATTAGAGCTACAATGAATAGAATATCATATAATTAGTAAAAAAGTGATAGGCACGGGGCATTTTGTAGTGGTGGAAAGTGAAGCACAGTACTAGTGAAACAGCAGGACAATTCAGGATTTGAATTCCAGCAACTTAGCCATCTGTGCATTTAACCCCTATTCTATACGGCCTCCTGGTGAATAGCAGAGCCATTTCATTGCATAATTTTAGAGTTATCTTTGCCATTGAAGTCCGTGTAAATGATATTTCCCAGGAAATATTTTATGTTACACAAAATATTTTTCATAGTTCTTAGGTCGTGTTACAACAATAACATTAGCTCTTTTTGAAATGATGGGAAAAAAAGTTATCAGTAATATAATTTTTAATAAGGACAAGGATGATTTTCACTGCTAATAATAATGATAGAATGAGGGGCACCTGGGTGGCTCAGTCAGTTAAGCATCCAACTCTTGATTTCAGCTCAAGTCATGATCTCAGAGTCAAGAGATTGAGCTGCATGATGGGCTCCATGCTCCATGTGGAGCCTGATTGGGATTCTCTCTCTCCCTCTTCCTCTGTCCCTCCCCAGTTTGTGCATGCTATCTGTCTTTCTCTCTCAAATAGTGATGATGGTGATGATGATGGTTGAATGCCATTGCTCTGAATGGTTTGTTTACCTAGAATAGTAAAAGAAAAATTTAAAGGAAATGTTTCAATAGACAATGAACATTATTTATAGCTGAATCCAAGTAAAAGAGTGTGCTGCTTCTGCTGAGTAACACAAGAATATCTTCTCAATGCTTATAATGTGCTCAAAAGCTCCACATTTTGCTTTTTATTTCTGCTAAATAATTCCTGGAAAGAATTCCAAAATTACTAAATATTCATTTTCATGTTGTGTTCTGATCCCAAGTTCATAAAAAGAAAGATTTGACCAAAAATATTCTAATCACATGTAATGCCTTCTATTCTGTCTTTAATATTCATAAAGACAGTCTGATCTCTGACCTGATTCTTGCATTGATCCAATAGGCATCAGAGAAACCAATGTTCATAAAAATAATATGATGGAAGACATTTCAACCTGATACTGAATTTAGTGAATACCATTTGGGGTTTCTTTGCACCTTTCTCTGACTCATCAAGCATTCCTGGAGAAAGAATTGAAGTAGGAGAAGGAAGGTGAATATTAGCTTCATACATTGGTAGATGTATGAAGATTGTTGATACTACATTCTAATTATAGCCACATCAAAATTCAGGAAAAGAATAGAAAAGAAAAGCCCTCTGGTTCTCAATTTCAAAATGTGTTTCTTTGGAAATATAATTCGCTCTTAAACTCTTCTATATGCTATCTTTACCTTTTAAATTTTCATCTCTAATAGTTGTATGTACTGACCACTTACTAAGTGCTTATAACAATATGCTGAGCAATTTGCAAACATAATTTATTGAATATCTTTAGCCACAGTGTAGTTTTCAAAGCATTTCCTAAAACATAATCATATTTGATTCGGACTGCAATCTTGTTAAAGTGGAAAAATAATTATTATAATTTCACAAAGGAAATGGAGACAGAAAAATCTAGTGATTTGTTCTAGATCACACATTTGTAAGCAGCAGAGGTGAGAATCAAGCTGTCTTCTCAACTCTAAGGCAGTTTCAACACAGGAAGAGGCAAGATCTTTCATTTCCAAAACAAAAGTTTAAATTACATTATTTTAATTAGATTTTATTTATTTATTTCTTTTAGAGAGAGAGCAAAGGGGGGCAGAGGGAGATGGGGAGAGAGAATTTCAAGCAGACTCGATACTGAGCACAGAGGCCAACTATGGGGCTCCATCTCACAACTCTGAGATCATGACCTGAGCCAAAAACAAGTCAGAGTCTTAACCAACTGAGCCATCCAGGTACGCTTAAATTACATTTTTAAGACCTTTCTGTTTCTTATATACTTTATATATCCAAAAGTATATTCTTGCAAGGATACAGATAGTACCCTAGACATTAGGGCCGTATGCTTTTCATTTCGTATGCCATACGTTTTTATTGTTCTTCATAAAAGTAACCGGAACAATAGCTACATAGATTTAGAGCTATTTATCTTAGATTTTCACATTTCTCTCTCCCATTGCACATAATTTTGTTAATAGAATATTGACTTATCAAGTATTTAGACTGTAAACTATGAAGATGGAAACCATGAGAATATTTTATTCACAGTTTTATTCCCATGATAAAGCACAGTGCCTGGCACCTGATAGACATTCAATTAATATTTAATTAATTTCGATCAAAGTAATTTAGTTTCATAAAAGGGACAGCAAGTGATAGTGGGGAACATGGGAATGTATTTGCTATGAATCCCTATCAGCAGTACCTATGTATTTAAAGGCTCATAGAAGTGGATTATTCAGTCTTCATTATCTACTTTTCATTTGATCTATTATTAAACTTAGGAACTGAGTTGACTCGGCTTAGCACCTATTGTGGGAAAACAGTGTCAAAAGCTCTGATTCACAAAAAATTCAGATCAACAAAAATAATTGTGTGATAAGAATTATTAATTCATTTAATAAATATCTATGAGTGACTATTATGGACTGAGAAGACTCAGAGGTAAACCAAATCCCTTGCTTCATGAAGTGTAGAATCTGGTAATAGAGGCAGATATTAAACCTATAAAGTAATGAATGTGTAACAGATCAGTCAGAGACAAATGTAGGAAGAATTCTAAAGCAGAAGGGAACAAATAATGATTTGAGGGGTGTAGTGGAGGGCTACGTAGCCAGATTGTTCAGAGGCATCCTCTTCTGGGAGTAAGTAAGGATGTTTCCATTAGCAGAAGTTCTCAGTGGGGAGACAGAAGAGAGGTGAGGTTTGGAGTGGAATGATAACACTGGTGCCAATGCAGCAAATGATGTGTGGTGTCCAATTCAAGGTGCACACTCTTGGTTTCCACTCTCTCCCCCATGGAGCTGAGAACTAATGGCTGAAAACAATGGTGTCCTCTGTGAATTCAAGTTAGTAATCATTAACTTACTCTTATTTCTTAGAAAAAGGCAAGTGTGCACAATGTTTCTTTCCATGCATATGACTCATCTCCTGCACTCCGATCAACTTACTTTAATTATAATAGCTTTTTGTGGAGTGCATGAAAGAAGTAAAGAGATTCACATAGTTCCAAAAGTTTTATCCAATGGTTTGGGTCAAGACTCTTTTTTTTTCCAAATGTTTTTCCAATTGACATTTTTTTTCCAAATGTGTCTTTGTATACCTGGTAATTTTCAATTGGATGCCACATATTGAGGATTTTTTAAAAGTGCTGAATATTCTTGAGTTAAAAAAAAACACTTTAAACTTTCCACTAGGGTGCAATGAAGTTACTTGGAAACGGCTTTTCCTTTTAAGGCTTGGTTTCAAACACTGTTATGTGGACTAGAACAACTGTTAGTCTTGGGCTAATTACACTCCACTACTGAGGCAATAACCTTCTAAGTACCTGATACTTCATGTATTATGATGTTTTTTCTACTCTTGCTAGTGAGAAACAAACAATTCCAGGCTCTATTAAACTCCAGGGATTATTGTGCTTTCTTTTTAAATGGCTTTTTCTCCCACCTTGAATAATTCCTCACAAATACATGCTGGTCAGTATTCAGCTGATGATTCAAAGGGCAACCTCTACGGTTCTCTGTGGCTCTCTTTCTGTGCTGATTCTCTCTCTGTGGCATTCTGCTCTGTGTAGTCCACCCACCTGGACACCCCCATATACCCAATTCTATCACATCAATTTAGGAAACCTACTTAGGCTCTCTCTGGAGTCCTCTCCCAGTGCTGTGGCTAGAAATACCTCTAAGAAGAAAAGCCCCAAGAAGGAAAAAGGAGGGGGGACAATTGTGGGGAAGTTTCCTCTCTCATGTGATTATTTTTGTGCACTGCCTGCTTGTGCAATGTCTGAAAACCACTATTTCATATCTTTTAGTTATTTAAGATAGAAGGGTTAATCTAGTTCCTTTTATTCCATTTTGGCCAGAAGTAGAAGTTGGCTTCCAAAGTTTTCGGGTTGTATTTAGGAAGAAGAATTATAGCAGATTAAATGAGGTGAAATGATTGTGTTGACCACAGTTAAAATGTAAGACTACAATGATCATTTGGAAGAAAAGAAAACAAAAAAAAAAAAAATTAAAAATTAAAAAATAAAAAAATCAACAACAAAAAAGAATGATCATTTGGAATTAGGTTTTGGGGAGTCTTAAGGCCTGGTTTATGGGGCTTTGACTCAATATTTAAGTAGAGGGAAGCCAATCACAGCTTGAATAGGAAAGTATCATGACAAAAGCAATGATTTAGAAGGAATCACTTATTAGTAACACCTGGAATGGCATACATATAGTGTGTGTATATGTGTGGGTATGTAACACAATATTATAATAACCCAGACACATAGGATATTTACTTACATAACTCATACCTAACAACATGAAAACAAAAATACAAACAGGGTAACATAAATAATGCCCCACAGAATCAGGATTGCTGGCTGTGGGCAAGGATGTGGAGAATAAAAGAAACTTGAGGGGCATCTCTCCCAGAGATTTGGTTCATTTCTTTTCAATCAAAAGAGAGCTCAGATAAGAAACTGGTCACAACAGTAAACTATTTATAAGAGACAGGTTTCTGGCTCATGTTTTCCAACAATATAGATGGTATTAAATATTACAAAACCACATATTATAATTTTTTAAATAGGAGTCTACAAAATGATAAGTAGGTTTCTAAATACTGGACATAATTATAGCTAATCAAATTTGCATTTCATTTTAACCATGATATGAGTGTCTGATCTGCCATTTCCTGGTGGTCTCCACTCATTAATTCACTTTAAGGAGGACTGATTCAAAGGTGAAACCTAATCTCTGTAGGCAGTTCAAATCGACAATGTATACATTCTGTGTGAAGAAAATATGTGAAGCAATGAAAGCATTCATAGCTAAAAAGTTAATTTTAAGTTTTTTCTAAGTTGATTCTGTAGCCCCACCGAAGAACATAGGGATATCAGTCTCTCTGTTTAAAATAGACCTAGTATAGTCTATGTCTATTCTTGCCATGGATGAATCTTTCAGGAAATACATGAGCATTTAAAACAGGAACTTCCACAGAAGAGAGAGAAATTCCAACTACAGAGACAGAGACTCTGAAATTAGTAATAATAATAATAATAATAATAATAAAAGCTAATGTTTATTAATGAATACCACATGCAAGGCACTGTGCTATGATGCCATTCCGCATACTTGGTCATATTATATCCTCACTCTATGAGACAGGCACAGTTTCTTAACCTCTCTAGTTTCAATATACACACCTATAACATTCAGGTAAAAATAAAACACTCTTTTAAATATCATCCTGGGAATTAGAAGATTTAGTCTCACATAAACCTTTGGAACAATTATAGTATATAATAAATATTTAATAAGTGTTACCCCTAAATATTATTATCCTCCACCTTACAGTTACAGAAAGTAAGGCAAAAAAATTTTAAATAAGTTGCTCTAGAAAGGGATCTGAATTGTCTGGGGAAAAATGCCCACTGCATAGCTCATTGGCAGATAGTAATCAATTAATTACTGTTTACCTTGAATCCCTGGGGATAAAAGTGATGGCCTCTGAGGGTTGAGGGGCGCAGTAGGATGGGCTGCACTTCAAGTTCAGTATGCTGCAGCTTGGGGAAGACAGCCCTTCAGTGGCCTAAGATTCAGTGTGTCTTCATTTTCAAGTCACAGTCAGGTGCAGACACAGCTCATCCTGCCACAGTAAAGTCACAAAATGCACTGCAGTGGGAAGCCCCAGTCCTCCTTCCGCAGTCTGGGAGGGAATGGAGGTCATGATTTTACAGCTACCTGATTTGAGCCTTGGTACTCTTTCCCTAGTATGCATGAGATTCTATGGTATGTGAACAGAATGGACTGGGTTTCAGAACAATTTATAGTGACTTTATCAATTCTAATATTTGAATACCATTTAATGCTTCAATTATGATATATCCTTACCTCTGCCTTAATTTTTCTTTTTCCCACAGAAAGAAAGAACTCAAAAGCAATTTCCCAAAGAAGATGGAACATGAAAAGCATTGAAATAATCTCAACATCATCTGTTGCTGTACTTTGTACTTTAGATCCTAGTAGGGACTCAAGTTTTTTGTCTATTTGGTCTTCCTTGTGGGATAAGAATTTGAGGAAGGAGATATCTCTGCCTCAGGATTGCTACATTGAGAATCACTCACAAGAGACCTCAACCAACATAAATCTCTTTGCAATGAGCTCTAATCCAGAGAATGGAACTCTATAACAAGGTCAGAAGGTTGATTCAACTGCCTTGAAATCAATGACCCTGTATATTTTCCCAGGGAATGTTAAATTTTGTACTCGGGGCGGTGGGGGGTGGGGGGGGGGAACACTGTTTAAAATTACTTTCCTCTAAATGTAGGAGGCAATTTAGCTGACCTTAGGCTTTTAAAACTTATTCTAATATACTATTCATCTTTCAAGCATATTCCTCAAAAATTTTACCTATTACACTTAACTTTTTAAAAAACTAGCAAACTGAATTTATTCATGTTTTATCTTGCTGTTTTATTCTGTTTCTTAAATATCATTTTCTTTAATTTGTTTTTAAAATCTTCCAGATGGTGATATTTTTCATCTCTTATTTATTCTTAGCTTGTTTTCCAAATTTTCTCTTCATCTCATTTTTTTTTATCATTTTATCTTTCCGATTAAATGAGCCAACTGACATACTTTTTGTGTAATTTCATCGTTTGCTTCCCTGTGATTTTTTTAAACAAATTTATACATTTTTACATGTTATTAAGTTTACTATATCTATTTAACTCTCATTCATCAACTCATATCAACTAGTAGTACATTCTCTTCACTAATCACAATTTCAAATCGACAATGTTTTAAACATTTTGTTTATTTATTCCCTAAGTATACCACAGCTTACTTTCTTCAGTCATTAGTGACTGAAAGTAGGAAAGAGTCAAAATAAAAATTTATGCTCTCTTTTATAGAATGTCAAGACTGATTTCATGTTTATGCTTCATAATAGCTCTACAAAGCAGAGACTAAATTAATATTCAGTCACCCTGTTATTTAATTCACACAATCCAAAAGTCAAATTAACCCACAAGAGAAAAGTAAGCCTAGATCCCACATCAGCTGCAACATAGGGGGTTTGAATTTTCCCAGAAAATTCTATGGAGAGATAATTAAAGAAAGATAATTTGAATAGTAAATAGAATATTTTGCATACTTTAGGTTTGCAGTATATGTCAGTGTCTATCCATTTCTATGTCTTTATATAAAACTTATATAAAATATAATACTGTTCAATAGCAAGAAGAAATCTGATAAATGTTTTGGGGTTAATATTTGACTGAAAGATTCCCAAGCAGGAGGTATTAGTTATTTGAGTATAATTCTCACTGGACACTAGATACTTGGTAACAGGACAAAATTAGTTATTTGTTACTTAGAGGTAGAGACATACTGACCAGTGCATCTTAGGGTTTACTTCATATGACTTCCAGGGCTAGTAGCCTATTGTTAAAAATATTTAAAATCCAAAAATTTATCTCTGAAAATACTTCCAAAGATATATGGGTCAGGAGACTTTGTACATGAAGTTTAATAAACAAAGATATGCTCATTCCTTCACATACTGTTTATGGCTGCTTTGTTGCTATAATGTCAGAAAATTGTAAAGAAAGATTAAATATTAATGAACCCAAACCCCTGTTCTATAATGTGTAGTGAAGCTAAGGAGGGAAATAGAAGGGGGGGTGTTTATTACAATAATGATGGCTTTGTGAAAGCTCACCTGTTGTTCTATTCTATAAGATACATAGAAAAGTATCTTAAATGAAGACAAATAAAGGTGTAATTAAAAAGACTTATGAAGAAGAGTTTTAATAACTAATCAGAGTCCTAAAACTCCAATCATTCTATTTTTCTAAAAGGTCAAAATAATAGGAATATATTTAATGAGTTAGTAGGTACTTCTTTGTCTAATAAACAAAGAAAAAAGATTGTTTAGATTTGATTCTTATTTAATTGTTAAAGAGTATAACATTTTCTTATCACATTTACCAAATATTTATGTAATGTGGCTGAATAGGGCATTGAGGACAAAGAAAGTAAAGGCCATTAAATTTATCTCTCTTAGAAACTAGAAAAATATAGCAACATTCCCCACATCCAGACAAAGAAATCCTTAAAAAGCTTTTCCATGCCATCCAGTGTCTTTTACTGAACTAACTCACCAGTCTGGAATTTCTTATCCCAGAAGCCCCTGCAGTATCCTTATGTAGTTACAGCCCTTCTCATCTTCCTCTGTCACTATGTCAACAGTGACAGCTTCCACAGGGAAGTTCAGAATATTATAAAGATAAGTATAAGATATGACACTTGGAAATCTAGCACACTGACTCCTGAGAACCCCTACAGAAGAATTAGTGGATGAGTAGTGAGAGTGCATAGTCTTAGTCCTCATTCTGTTTTCTAATCATGTGACTTTAAATTCACAGTTTTAAATTATTTTATCACTTAACTCAATTATAAAATAAAAGAGGACTAAAAGCCTTGTCCTTCATACTAGTGGTTGTGAAAATCAAATTAAATAATGCACATGAAAAAACTTTATCAACTAACAAATGCTGCAAAAATAAGAATTTATAACCATTTGGCGAGGAAAAAAAATAGGGAAGTAAGAATAACCAAAAAATAATGATTTTGAGAATGATAATAAATTCAGAAGGATAACAGGTTTGGAGAAAAAGGTTAAAACTGATGGCAACCTCATAAAAAGTAGACTTTGATATATTCATTCTTAAACATTTCAATTAACATATCACTAAGGTGGGGACAAACCCTGAGTTAGAGCACAATTCTGACTTCTAAGCCAGTACATTTTCCCCTTTACAGTTCCTTTATATCATACTAGCCTGCATTTAAAGAACAAAGAAGAAAAGTTATTATCAATGACAATCCCACTAGATCCAGGTTGAAGACTGGGCATACAGTAGAACAGAGAGTATCATTCAACCTCAGGGATTTCCATTTGTCAATGAATTTGACACCAAGTCTAGAAAGAGAAGAATCCAACCAAAACATTACTATTTGTAAGACAAGAAAAACAGGCCTTATGTTACTTTAGAAAATTCTGTCCTATAATATTGCTGAAGGTGATACAATGAAATTATACTTTTACCAAGGAAGTTAGATTTTAAGCACACCAGAAATTTTGTTTTGATCAGATATATGAAACATGAAGACAAGAGATGGAACATGTATTTTTTAAAGCCTGAGGACTCTAAAACATAGACATACTGTGTAAGCAAAAAACCCATTCATATTTCTTAATCTAGTCCAGAGGTCTGAAAACTATAATTCCTACAGGCCAAATTTGGTTTGCTACCAGATTTGTACATAAAGTTTAATGAACAAAGATATGCTCATTCCTTCACATACTGTTTATGGCTACTTTGTGGCTATAATGGCAGAGTAGCTATGACAAAGATGGTATTGCTCACAAAGCGTAAATTATTCAGTATCTGGCCCTTTATAGAAAAAAAAATTGCTGAGTACTGGTCTAGACAATTTTTAGTCATGAATGAAGAAACAATAATTATTCCTTATAGATCTATTATGTGTAATGCATTGTGCCTGGTAAAGTACATCTCTAGTTCTGCCCATATTTCTTTATTTAATTCTCACAACCATCCTGTGTAATAAAGATTACTGTCTAAACTCCATAGATGAGGAAATTTATATTCAAAAGTCTAAGTAAAACTAACCTAAGATTATACTGTAGTCAGTAGCAGATTCAGGATTCAGATGTCTGTTATTGTTGTTATTATTTGTTTGTTTTAATCTTCATAGATGATGGTCTTTGTTTTTTTTGTTTTTGTTTTTGTTTTTGTTTTTTGTTTTTTGTTTTTTTGGTGATGATCTTTGTACTAAGCTACACTATCTCCCAGAAATTCATGTTTACTAAAAACCAACTTCATAAACTGAGTCATATATGAGTATGTATATGTATGTGGAGGAAATAAAGGATAAGATACAGGAGAAGAAACAGTCACTAAACTTAAAGACTGATCGATGGACATTACTCACTCTGAAGAACCAAACAAAAAAAACATTGAAAACAAAGTATCATTAATATGTAGGATAGTATTATGCAGTCTAACATATGTGTTATTAGAGTCAAGAAAAAAAGGGAATAGAAAATATACTTGAAGTAGGCTGAAAAGTTGCCCAAGTTTACTAAGAAAAATACCAACTTATAAATCTAAGAAGTATAAATATAAAGAAAAATATCCTTATGTATATTTGTCAACTACTAAGCCCATTATCAAACAGCTAAAACCCAAAGATTAAGACAAAATCTTTACTAAGCCCATTGTCAAACAGCTAAAACCCAAAGATTAAGGCAAAATTTTGAAAGCAGAAATGGTACATTGCATGGGGGGGGGGGGAACCATGCAAATGGCAGATCTTCTATGAGAAATAATATAGGTCAGAAGATAACAGAATGTCATCAATAAAATGATATGTGAAGCAGGGATTATAACAAGACTTTTATATGCAGTGAAAATATCCTTAAACTAACATGGAAAATTTAAGACATTTTTCAGATAGAAAATTGAAAGAATTTTTTACTTAACAGGTCTGTAGTGAGGAAAGTATGAAAGACTGTTATTGTTGCTGAAGAGGATACACATTCTATGGAAACTTGATGTGCATGATGGAATAAAAAATACTAAAAATAATTTATGAGTAAATATAAAAACTATATTTTTCTTCTTAATTTCTTTAAAAGCCTAATGGAGTGGCTATCTAAGATAAAAATTCTAACAATCATCATGGGGCTTCTAATATATTATAGTAATATATTTGACAATATCACAAAGTATGGGGTTAAAGCAAACTATACAATAGCTAGATTCTTATATTTCTTGTGAACTCAATATCTGTGAATATCAACTCTTAGGTTCATCATGAAAAGTTAAGAATGTGTATTGCAATCCCTAGAGCAACCAACAAAATATAAAACAGAGGTAAGGTTGAAAATCCAAAAGAGAAATTACTATGGAATACTAATTAACATTAGATTTATAAGATGACAAAAAAGGAGGACTAGATGATTAAAAAAATTGAACAGATGCCTTTTTTGTGTGAGCAGATGGAATAAATAAAAGATAAGCAACAAAATAATAGTTCTACATCTAAATGAATCAATAATTACATTATATGTTAATGAATTTAAAACTCCCAATTGTAAGGGAAAGATTATCAATCTGAATAAAAAAAAACAAAACACAGAATTATGGATATCTACAACTAATGCCTTGTTTTATAAGACAGGCATAACTCAAGTACAAAAAAAAACAAGTAATGATAAGAAAAGAATAATAAAAAAGTATGTCTTTTACATAATGCAAAAATTCTCAAAAAAATACTAACAATCAAGTAATATGTTACATCAACTAGGATTTATTCAGGAATTCAAAGCTGTTTTAACTTCCAAACATTGAATTAAGAAAATATATTGTATTACCAGAATAAAGGAGGAAAATAAATATAATATTATCAACAGTTAAGGAAAAAATTTGGTGAAAAAGCAACAAAAAAATAATATATTTTTTAAAGATTTTATTTATTCATTCATGAGAGATACAGAGAGAGAGGCAGAAACGTAGAAAGAGGAAAAAGCAGACTCCTTACAGGGAGCCCTATGCGGGACTTGATCCCCGGACCTGGGATGGCTCCTTGAGCCAAAGGCAGGGACTCAACCACTGAACCACCAGGCATGTATACAATGGAATACATTGGAATATTCCTCAGCCATTAGAAATGACAAATTCCCACCATTTGCTTCGACGTGGATGGAACTGGAGGGTATTATGCTGAGTGAAGTAAGTCAATCGGAGAAGGACAAACATATATGGTCTCATTCGTTTGGGGAATATAAAAAACAGTGACAGGGAATAAGGGGGAAAGGAGAAAAAAATGAGTGGGAAATATCAGAAAGGGAGACAGAACATGAGAGACTCCTAACTCTGAGAAACGAACTAGGGGTGGTGGAAGGGGAGGTGGGCAGGGGGTGGGAGTGACTGGGTGACGGGTGCTGAGAGGGGCACTTGATGGGATGAGCACTGGGTGTTATTCTATATGTTGGCATATTGAACACCAATAAAAAATAAATTTACAAAAAAATAAAATAAAATAAAACAGATGCTACCACAAGAAAAAAAAAGTATTTTTATAAAATTCTCAGAAAATTCAAAATAAAAGAGAAATTTCCCAGTCTAATTAAAAAAAAAAGTATTTTTATAAAATTCCCAGAAAATTCAAAATAAAAGAGAAATTTCCCAGTCTATTCATGACAAAAAGAATAGTCATGACAAACCTATAGCTAATGTCATATTAATGATGAAATACTCAAAACATTGTTTTTAGAACAGCGCCAAAGCAAAGATCACCATTTCATTACTTAACATTCAGTATTGTCCTGAGAGGGATAGTCAAAGTGAATGTAACTAGGAAAAAAATTAAAATTAAAATGAATAGAAGACATAAAACTTGGAAAGGAAGGAGTAAAATTTTCTCTGTTCACAAAAGCTGTTATTAAATATGTAGGGAAAAATAAATAAATAAATAAATAAATAAATAAATAAATAAATATGTAGGGAAATCTTAGGCATGGGTTAATAGATATTTTCTATAAAGAGCCGGATAGTAAATATTGTGTGTTGTCCAGGCCTCATGGGTTCTATTGCACTTAACTCTTGTGCAGATAACATAGAAAGTATGTAAGTGAATGAGTATGTCCATGTTCCAATAAAACTTTATTTACAAAATCAGTGAGCCAGATTTGTTATATATGCCATATTTTGTCAACTCCTGATCTAAGAAATCTACAAAGCAGCTATTGAATCTACTAAGTACATCTGTCAAGTTTACAGATTACAAGAATTGAATTAAACTTCATTGTATTTCAGTATGATAGCAGGAAACAACTAAAAATGAAGTAAAAATTCCCATTAAGGATATCACTAAAACTATAAAATACACAGGAATACATTCAAGAAAAAGTGAAAGATGTCTGCATTGAAAAGTACAAAACACTGCAGAAATGGAGACTATATTTCCTAGGCTGTGCCTTTGATTCTTGTGATTATTCATTCCAAAAGTGGAAGTCTGTATCTCCTACTCCCTTTCACCCGTTTTGCCCCCCCCCCCCCCCCCCCCCCCCCCCCCCCCCGCCCCACTCCTCACCCTAGCAGCAGGTTTGTTCTCTGTATTTATGGATCTGCTTCTGCTTTTTGTTTGTTTGTTTATTCATTTGTTTTGCAATAGTGCTGTACGGTGACAGACAGTAGCTACACTTGTGAATATAGCATAATGTAGAAACGTGTAGAAATATTATATTGTACACCCAAAACTAATGTAACATTGTGTCAACTATACTCAAAAAAACAAAGCAAAATGACAAATGAAGTTATACTATTTATCAAATGAATAAGTATTTCTAAGATATCATTTCTCCCCAAACTTACTTATAAATTCATTGTACCGGTAAACATAAACCCAGCGACATTTTAGAACATAGAAATGAACAAGCTATTTCTAAAACTTTCTTATTGAAACTTAATGGGCTTAGAACAGCCAAAATAATATTTTTTAAAAAGAATGTAATTAGAGACTTTATACTACCTGACTTTAAGAATTACTATAAAACTTCATTAATCAAGTCAGTACAATACTGGCATAGGATAGTAGAACAAAGGGAACAGAATAAAGAGCCCAGAAATAGACCCACCTACATGTAACCAAATGATTTTTGTCTAAATCCCCAAAGCAATTCAATGGAGGAAATTAAAGTCTTTTAACAAATGGTATTGGCACACTTTCACAATATAGAATAAAAAGACCCCCCCAGGGATCCCCGGGTGGCGCAGCGGTTTGGCGCCTGCCTTTGGCCCAGGGCGCGATCCTGGAGACCCGGGATCGAATCCCACGTCGGGCTCCCGGTGCATGGAGCCTGCTTCTCCCTCTGCCTGTGTCTCTGCATCTCTCTCTCTCTCTGTGACTATCATAAATAAATAAAAATTTAACAAAAAAAAAAAAAAAAGACCCCCCCAATCCTTACCTCACAGTGTGTTCAAACATTGTCTAGATGACTTACATGTCTAAACTTAGAAGGTAAATATTTAATGCTTCCACAATAAAATGTAGGACATTATCCTTATGATGCGGAGATAAGCAAAAGTTTTTTTTTTTGGACGGACACAGAAAAAGCAGTAACCATAAAATAAAAACAATAAACAAATTACAAACATCTGTCTATCAAAGGACACCATTAAGAATGTAAATAAACAAGGCGTGGATTGGGAGAAAATATTTACACGACATAAATCTGACAAAGGATTTATATTTAGAACTCATATGTAATGGGAAGGTTTTATGTTTTTTTTTTTTAAGCTAAAGCATTGAATACCCAGTTCACAAAAGAAAATATTTGAATGTAATTTAGTAAGTACATAAAAATACTTAATATCAATCAGCAGGGAAATAAAAATTACCCCACGATGAAATTACCCCACGATGTCCATAAGACATACTGGAAGAGCTAAAATTAAAAATACTGACAATATCAAGAAATGAGATTGTAAAGCAACTCTCATGCACTGCCAGTAGGAACATAAAATGTTAAAATAATTTTGGAGAAATATTTGACAATTTTTTTTTATTTTGGCAATTTCTAATAAACTTAAATATATATGACTCAGCAATTCTACTCCTAAGTGTGCACACCTCCCCACCCTGCACCTCCCAAACGAAAACATATGCTTTATATCAGCCTTACAGAAAACTACCCAAATATTGGGAAGAATTTTTAAAATATGGTATATCCATGCAGTGAAATATTAGTCGCTATAAAACATAATGAACTACTACCCTAATATGCAGAAGCACAAGTTTAAATTTTATGGATAGATTGAGCAAAATGAAGTCAAATCCAAAGAGTACAAACTGCAATTTCATCTGCATGAAGTTCCCGAATAGGCAAAATTAATATGTGGTGGGAAAAAAAAATCAGAAAGGAGGATGAGGAAACTTTTTAGGGCAAAGAAAATATTCTATATCTTGATAGGATGTGGGTTTCACAAGTGTGCTCATGTGTCAAAACCAATCAAATTGGACACATAAAATTTGTGCATTTTACTGTATGTAAACATTTCCAGATACAAAAAAGAACTGGCAATAATATGGACTCCAGTTTAAGTTTTAGTGTTTACAATGATATTCTACACAAATATAGAAGGGCAAATAATGAAATACTAAACTCTGTGGTTTGGGAGTGGAATTTTATCAGTATGTAGTCATGATTTCTAATATATCAAATATAGAATTATATAAAAATGTGTAGAAAAACACCTTTTCTTAGTTTTAATTTAAATTCCAGTTAATTAACATACAGTATAATATTAGTTTCAGGTGTACAATTTAGTGAGTCAACACTTCCCTGCATCACAATAAGCGTGCTTCGTCATCCCCACTACCTATTTAACCCATCTCCCCACCCACCTCCCCTCTGGTAACCATCACTCTGTTCTCTATAGTTAAGAGTCTATTTCTTGGCTTGCCTCTCTCTCTTTTTTCCCTTTGATCATTTGTTTTGTTTCTGAAATTCTACATACAGGTGAAATCATTTGGTATTTGTCTTTCTCTGACTGACTCTTCTCACTTAGCATAACACACTCTAGCGCCATCCATGTTGTTGCAAATGGCAAGATTTCATTCTTTATATGGCTGAGTAATATTGATATATATATTGATATGTGTATATATATCTCGCAACTTCTAACAAAGTAGATTTAGAGGGAACATACCTCAACATAATAAAGGTCATATGTGAAAAACCCACAGCTAATGGGGAAAAACTGAGACCATCCCTCTACAGTCAGGAACAAGACAGGGATATCCAGTGTCACCACTGTTATTTAACATAGTACTAGAAGTCCTAGCCACAGCAATCAGACAACAAAGAACAACTTTCTATATTTATCTTTTTCTTAGTTCTATCTAGAAGAGATGACATACCAGTTTCAATGAGCATACCCAAATACCATTTAGTTTCTAAATACCATTCTCTATTAAAAGGAACCAAAACTACTTGAAGGATTGAGGCAGGAGAAATATGAATTGAGTCTGGAACATTCTGTTACAGCAGAAGGTAAAGAAGTGCACACACACACAAAAAATGATGAGGCTATCGTAAAGGGATACAGAAGGGATTCTCACTGGCCAGATTCTGAGGAATTTGAACATGAAGATAAATAATAGCTGCAAAAATATAAATCCTTTAATAGAATAAGAAGTTATTAATTAACCCAAATATATAAATAAGGTAAATAAGTAAATAACTAGGAAGAAGAGAAATCTCTTCTTTACAGTGGAATGAATATTAACAAATACCTAATATCCAATAAAGTTGGAAAATCATCAGTGGATGATAAAACTAGTGAGTGAAAATTTGATTACACAAAGGAAACTTGCATCATCTCAAAGTATCTCCATACATATCATTTATTAATAAAGATGAGAAAATAGGAAATTTATAATGGAGAAGCCTGACAATAACCATTTCACTAAGAAATCAAAACTAATATAATCAAAATTGGGAGAAACTTGACATCATAAGCCTCCTTACATGATGCATGGGGAAGAACCTTAAGCCTTACTTCAGTGATATCCTTGATCAAATAAAAAAAACATAATCTGATTCTAAGGAAACATCAGACAATGATCAGAGACATGCAACAGTGTCCTGTACGTTTCAAAAATATTGAGGTCATAGAGACAAAGAAAGGCTGAAGAACTATTCCACGATAAAGTAGACTAAAGAGATTTGATAATTACATGTAATCTATGATCCTGATTGGAATTCTTTGAAGAAACAAAAATGCCAAAAAGAACATTACTGGGACAATTGAACAAAACTGAACATGGACTCTGGAGTAGATGATAGTAAAGTATTACTGTTAAATTTCCTGATTATGATAACTATACTCCAGTTATTTTAGAGAATGTCAATTTTTTAAGGAAAAACACACTAAGATAATTAGGGATAAAAGTTTATGGCATCTCCAAATGGCTCTCAAAGTTTAAAAATGCTGAAAGATAGACATGAAGAAAGAAAATTATAAAGCAACTGAGACAATATGTAAACTATTGACGAATCTGGGAGTTCCTTGTACTATTCTTGTAGCTTCCTTGCAAGTTAGAAATGACATGAAAATAATAAGCTACCTAAGAAGGGCTTCACTCCTTTGTAGCTACTGGAAGCACGTATTAAATGATTATTTTTAAGGTATCTGCCAAGCTCCAACTTTTGCTTTTCTCTGTGGTCCTGCCCCCAAGTCCAATGGGGAAAGTTTCTGGCTGCCCAGTTTACCCTGTACAGGACCTATCTTGGTTACCACTGACTGAATCTACTGAAGACATCTGACCTATACTGTCACTATAATTTTTTCACCAGGAATTTTAAAATGATTTACTTGAGAAGAAATGAATGCCCTTTTGTTCTCAACAGTTGCTTTTTCCCAGAGTAGTTCGGTCCCTCTCCTTCCACCCTACTCATAACTGATTTATCTAAATGGATAGATAGTGATGCTCTGACCTTCATCATTCCTTAGTTCTTTGGGTGTTTTGTTTTTGTTTTTGATTTTGTAGTAGAAGTAAAACCTTGCACGCAAATGGCTCCTATCCCCAGAATTTGTTTGCTTTGTCTTATCCCTCCATGGTGTACATTTCCTGGAGAGACTTTGTCCCTGCAAGGGTGAGACTTGTATTTTGGAGAGGACTTAATTTAGGAGGGAAAGTTGCAGGAGCCCATTTGGCCTTAAATCCAACCCACATCCTCCAATCCAGTCTTCCTAGGAATAAGGCTGATATTTTTGTCTTCATCTGTCTGATTCCTACATCTCTAAAATTGGTTCAGAACCCATAGGGGGAAAGGCGCGTGATTAATTATCACCCTCCAACTGCAACAACTGCCAAGCAATCTCTGCAGGGTGACTGGAAAAGCAGAGAAAAGCAACCTACAGGAAAAGAGATGACGCAGACTCGATAAGCATTGATGAATAGCTTGTTGATTTCTTTTTCTAGTTCCTTCTTCAATTCCACTTATATTTATCTCTCTTCTTGGATTCCAAAGGATACAATATTTCTTTAGAATAAATCTTCCTTTGGGACTTAGACTAGGATCTAAAGAGTCTGAAATAATGCCAGGTTTTATTTTTCCTGCCAGTATGGGGCATTCTTAGATTTATATTTTTGTAAATTTGACAGTAATGGATATTTTACTTATTGATTGCTAGAAAACCAGGTCTCATATTCTTCTAAGAGATATTTAAACTTCAGGACCACAGAGAAAGAAAGGCACATTTGGGGGCAGGCTGATCATAAGCTTGTACTTCAGTGTGCAAATCCTCAGTATCAGCGTCAGAAATGAAGAGAAGAAACAGAAATGCCAATCAAGGAAAGCTGCAGATTTCACTACTGATGGTGAGATCAGAACCCTTTGTCTTGTTCCACTGTCCTGAGTTCTAAAAGTCAAGGTGGAAGGAATATACTTCAAACAGGCCTGAATAGTCTTCATACAATGACAGTACTAGGGGGTGATTTTAGCAGAGAGATGATAAAGTGATTGAAAATTAGTTAAGAATGTGAAATAGGGAACTGGCTGACATTTAGCCATATTTAATGTCTTCTTGAGTCAGTTCTGTGATTGCCTTGGCTGAGTTAAAGGGCATAAAATCACTTCAACTGATGAGATTAGCCTCCCCGGTTTTAAATAGAGAATTAACATTCAGGCCTTCTTTAGGCCTCTTAGATGTGTCAGAAAAGTAAGGTCATAGGGCAAACTGCTACCTCAAAAATTAGGAGACAGGTAGGTATAGAGAATCACAGCTTACTGAAGCAGAAACCTATGAACTGAAAGCTCCACAAGAATCAATGCTGGGATAGGAAAACCTGAACTATAATTGTCAAATTGCTGACAGCTCAGTGTAGACAAGTCTGGGAATTAAAAACCCCAGGAGGACCCAATCAGACAAGGATTCACACTTTTGTGAGTTCTATTTCCAGGAGCTCTATCAGGTCCTCATAGTGAAAATCAGAGAAAAATCCTCTAGTGCTAATGGCAGGGGAAAGGAAAAAGAAACTATTACAAATATGTCCAGGATGTCCTTCAGGAGATGAATGGATAAATAAACTGTAGCACATCCAGAAAATGAAAAATTTTTAGTGCTAAAAGGAAAATGAAAAAAGAAATATTATTCACTGCTAAAGAGAGATGAGCTACTAAACCATAAAAGACCTGGAGGAAACTTAGATGCTCATTATTAAGTGAGAGAAGCCAATCTGAAAAGGCTACATATGGTGTGATTTCAACCATATAACATTCTGGAAAAGTTAACAAGTTTAGTGGCTGCCAAGGCTTAGAGAGGAGGGAGAGATGAACAAGCAAAACACAGAGGACTTTTGAGGGAGCTAAACTAATCTGTATGATACTACAGTGGTGGATGCATGTCATTATACATATTTCAATTCCCCATGGAATGTACAACACTAAGAGTGAACCTTAATGTAAACTGGACTTTGGGTAGTGCTGTACCAATGTAGATTCATCAATTAAAATAAATGTACCACTGTGGTATGGAATATCAACAGTAGTGGAGCTAGTGGCATACGGGGACTTGGAGATATATGGGAACCCTCTTCATTTTCCATGCAATTTGCAGTGAACCTAAAAGTCCTCTAAAATATAATGTTTATTAATTTATAAAATGAAAACAACAGAATTCAAAAAAGTCAAAGTGGTTAAACAGTCATTTGTTCAAGCAAGAGTGATTGGTATTCATTTAATATAATCACAAAAAAGATGGCAGCAGAAAATAATGTTCCGGGGTTAGATGTGCCTGATTGGAGAATGGAGTGTTTTCTATTTGAGGTGTAACCAAGTCTCCTTTCTGTTACATGTAAGACAGCTGGTACAAATCCATGCAGAAATTTCTTGCCTGTGGCAATGCTAAAAATTGCTCCAATTTTATAATCTCTACAATGATAAACTTGATGTTTCTAGTTTACAGTCTACATTCTCAAGGACAAAACTGTTCTCAAATAGTCAATATTGACATACACAAAAATCTTTCTTTCCATCTTTTTTTTCTTGAAGAATGGAAAAGCTACACACTTGGAAGGAACCACCACACTTGGCTCATTGATTAGCTGTGCTGGCTCTATTGTACATGATTCTGAAAAAAACTATCACCCCATGACACAATCCCAGTGAAGGGAAACCTCCTTGCATATTTCTAGAGTATCAGTGGGGAGCTTTTGTGTCCCTAGGGTATCCATTCTAGATTAAAACCTAAAGGCAAACACACCATGTTGAGAGACCCCAGCATATGAGGGAAATATCACAAATAGGTGGTTCATGTAGTCGATCTCTCTTTGGTGAACCAAGGGATTATTCAACTGAAGAGGTTCCTTCCTATAAGACCCAAATCTCTAGGGTAAAAATCATATCTTCATTTCATGGTTTTCCTTCAATCTGAAACCCATATAAATCTAGACATATATAAATACTAGGCCCATAAATGCCACATCTGGGTTGTCTCCAACACATTGCCAGTATCAGGATAAGAAAGAAACTATTTTCTGTGGCACTTGAAATTCTTGAGTTAAGGACCCCCAAAGACGGAGTACTTCATATCCAGGTATTGAGATATTTCAACCTAATGAAGTTAGTTATTATTCCTGAACACCTCTTAGGTTGTAACTTGCCTGAAAGTTTAACTTGGGTCAGGTGAAGTGAAACAGAAATGTATTTATCGATTAGCAAATTTCCTTCTTCCCCTATACCCAGCTCTCTGACTCTCTCAGCAATAAGGTAGAAATGTTATGCTATTTACCATAGGCTTTCCCAGGAAAGAGAGAATCTGCTTAATGAATGTTGGGTAACAGTTTGGTTTGAATAGATTGCCTAAGCAAGAATCAATCTCTTAATTTTTCCTCGGACAAGTTAGGAGAGACCTAAAGGAAAATTGGCCTGTTGCCCCCAGATCTGTAGAACAATTACTTCCTTCCCCCCATCTCAGATGCCTCACGGCCATGCATCATGGCCTCAATAGTGAGCTAAGTGAAAACTCCTAACTCCCTTTCTGAATGATTAACAGATAGATGGGATATATTTTAATCTAAGACAGGTATTTATGACAGGAATAGGGTTTCCCTAGATGTTCTAATTAGAACAAATTCTCCACTTGTTTTTGTCTAAAAGTTGGACAGTAAACTTCCCAAGAAGACTCAAATTTTGTTTTACTCAGAATCTGGTAGTTCCATAGAAATGCGATGTGCATCTTGTAGAAATATGATTCAAGGTTTTTTTTTTTTAAGTTAATCCAATGATATTTTAAAACTCAACATACACACATAAATACACATACACATGTGATATTGCAAATTGAACCTACTAGAAGTCCATTAATATTGGATAAACTCATGTTGGGTCTGATTCAACTTAAATCTTTCCTGTCAACTTAGTTTAATTGATGGTTTCCTGATAATAAAATGAGTTTTAAATATTATGATTTATGATTATTAATCTGGATGATTTGTTTTCATATTTTATGAACAAACAAAATAGATGAACATTTTGGAGACTAAAACTGAGATAAGAGTACAACTGTTCTCTGTAATTTTTTATTACAAATGTTCTGTTCATCCAAACAGTATTACAAACTTAATTTTATACATGTAAAATATCACACTAGTGCTTCACACCATGCTTCTTTAGATATATGAGATATGAGTATAGAGTGATATACATCCTAGAGTAGTTATAAAATGAAAGTAATAGTTGTATTATTTGAATATCTTTACTTTCAGGGCAATTCCCAAGTCTGTTATTTTATTTATTTCTTAGAATAAGGTAAGATTCCCAGTCTCATTTTATAGGTCATGGAAATGACAAAAATGTACTGACTAGGTCGCTAATAGATTGAAGTGAAAGCACAGGTTTTCAAATACTTCCCCAGGGACTATTCCATCTAGTCACTTGAAAAATTGACTTTCTAAAATAATTAGAGTCACAAAACTTAAATCCTCCCCCAGGGACCAAAGTTTCTGAAAACTAACTAGAGTTTTCGCCCTCTCTGGCAGCATTAACTTTTAATAGATCATGAAAGTTCTCCAGCCCAACTGCAAAAATGCTTCTGAAAAAGAAGCATTAACCACATAATCAATTTGTGGAACAGAGAGACGATGATGAGCTGAAGAGAAGAGAGAGAAGGGTAAGAGAAATACTTTTAATAAATAAGTAAAATTTAGTAAATATTTTAGTAAAATAAGGTCATTTATCTTCATTTATCTTGTAATAACATCTTGATTTACAGAAAGGGATGAGTTTGGGGTTGGGGTGTCAAGATTAGGGGGAAGGGAGGTAAGTGTGAATTACAGTGGTCAATCTAGACATAGCTGCCTGATGAGAAAACACTGACTTCTGCAATACTACCGTAGAATTATGAACTGTACAGTGTTGTCACATAGGCTCTATCTCATGCTAAAAGCTCAAATCATTGTTATCTCAAAGGGTAGAACTGAGATTTGATGGTGGGTCTAGAGTGAGCATTAAAAATGGGTTCCTGACTCCCAAATATTGGCCATATTGCATTGTCTTTCTCATCACTGAAGTAATATGAAATATTAATAAATACTGGGAAATGGTAAGTATGTCTGCTACGTAGGAAAATATGTTTATTGTACAAAATAACTTTTAAAAATTGAAGACATTCACCTTCAAGGAGAGGCAGCAAGTTTATTAAATACATCTGAGGACTCAGTGTAGGTACTTCATCTCCATTATTAAAGACAGAGAAACCATACTTTAAAAACTAGTACATTTCTTCAGGTTTCTAGAGGGGAAGAAAAGGTGCTAGAAATGCTTCAAAAATCACATTGAGAGTGACTGATATGAGGGATTCATGGCACTCTATTTACCAGTTAGGAGGAAACACAAATGATGCCTATTATATATTTCTTTATTTTAGTAGGAATGATATAATAACTCTAAAAATAATAATTTCTTTCAAAAAGCAGGCCAGTACTTGGAATTTCCAAGCACATTAGTTTCAAATAACAACTACTAAGGCCAAGTACTCAGGCTTAAGTCTCCTCTTGAATAGTGAATTTTTCATTTCACAGAGTTATAGTTTGGTTAGTGCTGTAGTGAATATCCAGTGAAGCCTTGAAAAATCCCTCGTAATTGATTATCCCTATTCTCTCTAAAAAAACCAATTAAGCAATAAACAATGGCTTTTATCCCAAGATGACCCATTTTAATTTCTGACATCTACAAATATCACTTATTTTATATTGAGTCAATTATCTACCTCATTAAATCTACCCATTGGTTTATCTTCAGTCATTTATATGATTTAATATGTATATATATAAATAAATTTGTTACATGTATATGTTGTTCCTAAATCCATGCTTTTGAATTTAAAATATATTGTGAACACCTTTCCATGTCAGCATGATAGAAATATTTCACCCTTTGAAGTGAATCCATAGTATTCCATGATTTGAGTATGTTGGTTTGTGTAATGAAACCCCCTCTTTTTTTTTCTTTATAATTTTTTTTAAGATTTTATTTATTTATTCATGAGAGACACAGAGAGGCAGAGACACAGGCAGTGGGAGAAGCAGGCTCCATGCAGGAAGCCCAACGTGGGACACGATCCAGGGACTCCAGGATCACAACCTGGGCCGAAGGCAGGCGCTAAACCACCGAGCCACCCAGGGTTCCCTAATGAAACCCCTCTTGATAGATGTTTAGATTGTTCCCCTTTTTCCCTTTTGTTTTGTTTTGCTTTATTTCTTTCTTTCTATACTTACATAACTATTTTTTACATCGGTGCTTCTGAGACTCTTTGGTTAAGACTTTTGTATTAAAAGTTATTATTAGAAAAAAAAAAAAAGCTGCCAGTGTATATCTATGAAGAATGCAATGACCACTAACACAGTTTGATGCCACTGCCTTGATTAGTGGTAAGGTGTTAGCTATTTTATACATCTAGAGTTCTCATTTATCAAACAAGAACTTGTAAATTATCCAGCAGAGACCCCTGTTTGAATGAAATGCCCAAAGAGGGACACAGGATGTGGCAACTGTCCTGTGGAAACTAGAAGTCAGGTTACTAGGGCTTTCTATGCATTGCTCTACTTACTTACTTACAGTGATATACCTTTTATCTGTCCTTCTATTTTACCTCTAGAAGTTTGCCTTGCATCTGGAAAACAAGGTAATTTTCCTAGACTTCTCCAAATATTTAGTCTAATCAGCTAAAAGATATCACTACTAGCCTACCTCTTAGCTGCTCTTGCCTTAGGTTTCATGCATTTACTCTGTTCCAGCTAGACTCTGAACATGGCTCTTATCTAGCACTGCAGCTTAATTTTCAACTTGACTGCTCAGGGTTAAGTTGATCACTGGTCAGGGAATCGAGCAGAACTACTTGCATTTTCAAACATGTAAGAAATAAATTTACCAAAATTTTAAATGCGTGTCAAACTGTTTTACTTTTCCTAAAGTTCATTGTTAAGATTAAATGTTTTATGAAAAATGTCTATTTTTCTTAAAGTATTGTTTTTCCTTCTCCAGTTGAGTTCTTAAAACGTGTCTCATAGATCTTACATCTAGTAACTTTTTCCCTCTTCTGTGAACTACCTCTTCATACCAAATACTACTGTAGTGAGAGCCAGACTATTATATTTAGAACCCCCAGGAACTGCTGAGGTTTCCCTTATCTAGATAAGCAGTTTCCCTTCTGAAGCTTTATTGAGCACAGTTTCACTCATATTCCCCTTACCTTTCTATGTAGGTGTAGAGGACATTTTCTGGGCTCAAGTCACCTTCCTAGGACATCTCAGTTCTAGCAGGGACAGAAGATGGGCTCCACCTGCATATCAGAATGCCACTGGAAAAAGAGCAAATAAATGTGACATTCCAGAGGAGGAATCAATCATTCACTAATCCACCAGATAGTAAATCTTTGACCAATAAATATTACACAAAACACTAAGCTGCATTTTGTAGGAAAAGTTGAGGAAAGATATGGTTCCTTTCCATAAGGACCTTACAGTTTATTGTCAGAAAAATATGTATACTTTTGCAGGTAAATATATCTATGTGTGTTTGGCTAAGCAAATAGAAAAAGCAAAGAGTACCCACAGAAATAAACACTTATGAGTAAGTAAATAATAATAAACTAATTAGTCATTCATAACACATAGGTTAAGAGGTGATAGAGAGGGGAAGTTTCCAGATGAAGTCACCATTTGACTTCTTTTGACCTCCCCACCCCCAATGCTCACAAAATCTCTTGAGCTGGGCCATATATAGTTAGTCTTCCTTGGACCTTTCTCCCAGCAATATCCCTGCCTTTTTTTTTTTTTTTTTTTTTTTTTAATGAGGGAGAGGGAAAGAGAATCTCAAGCAGACTCTCTGCTGAGTGTGGACCCTGACTCAGGGCTTGATCTCAGGACTCTGAGATCATAACCTGAACTAAAACCAAGAGTCAGCTGCTTAACCTACTGCACCACCCAGGTACCCAGGCAGTAACATTCTTAAGGGAAGATGCAAGAAACTCCTGTTCTCTAGTTCCTTTTTCTCAACATCCCTGCCCTTTTTTTAAAAAAATTTATTTATTTATTTATTTATTTATTTATTTATTTATTTATTTATTTGAGAGGGAGAGAAAGAAAGTACAAGCAGGAGGAGGGGCAGAGAATTAGACTCACCATCGAGCAGGCAGCCCAACATGGGACTCAATCCCAGGACCCTGGGATCATGACCTGAGCTGAAGGCAGACACTTAACCAACTGAGCCACCCAGGAGCCCACCATCCCTGCTCTTGATCCTCAATATTTTACCTCATGAATGGGAAAAAGAGTCAAAGAATAGCAAACTCAGGAAAGACCTGGAAGGAAACTTTTTTTCCTAAAGACTAGCACAAAACTTACCTATGAGGACTACACAGCCTTCTCAGGGCTAGGAGTCCCCCCAAAGTAAAGAATGAGAGGGAGTAATCTTAACTTTTTTTTTTTTTTAAATTAGAATGTGCTACTTACGTATACAAGAGGATCTTTGTCAGGAATGTATATTATATAGTATTCTGTTAAAATAGATATAATTTACACTAAAAGATTAAAAAATTACATTCTAGTTATTAATGAAAGCAATTTGAAAGATTTAATCATACCAGTAATAAATACATTATAAATGTATTATCAGTATAACCAGTACAACCATTTTATTTTTGATTAGAAACTTTTAAAAAATATTATAGTGGTCTTTTTAAATTTACATTTATTTATATATTTATTTACTTACTTACTTTTAAGTAATCTCCACACCCAACATGGGGCTCAAACTCTCGACCCTGAGATCAAGAGTCACATGCTCTTCCAACTGAGCCAGCCAGGTGCCCCACTTTAGAAACTTTTATTCATATATAGTTATTCTCTACCAAAGCGAAAGTTCAAAGGAAATTGATAAATTACAGCTGGAGGATTAATATCAGTAAGCTTAAATGACTTCCCTATAACGGAAATAAATAGCAAAGGAACTCTAGAAAACAATGGATGATATTGAGGTCCATTTATAAAGAACTCTATTTATTGTTAGAGGTGAAAAGATGCAAGAAACTTCTTTCCAGCTCTAATTCCTGATTGTCACTTTAAAGGAGCTGATATCATTGAGATATTGACATTTTTTCTAGAGGTATTTCCCAGTTTCCTCTGTATGTCAAACTTTTATGTGATGAAGTAATCAATAACATTGATTTCATACATTGTATGTACATTCATACATTTCATAAATTGTAGATTTCATACATCTAAGCATTGGTATATTTAGATAGAAGTAGAATTACAAATAGGCAGGTCATATTTAATTCAAAGGATGTCAAGGGCCTCAAACACTTTTTGATTCACCATCAGAACTTTAGAGAACTTGCTAGTATTTGAAGATCCATAATACAGGATCTAGAATCTGACAAATTAAATTTGTCCAGCTGAGTCTGTCACTGATAAACTGAATAACTTTGGGCAGGTTACATAACCTTCTTGAGTCACAGTTTTATCATCTGCAATGAGGGACTCATATTAATATCTACCTCACAGGTGGTATCAAATTGATTAATATATATGGTGCAGGGCCCTAGGAACCACCTGAGGCAGAATTCAAAGATGACCCCCAGTGCCTCTCACCCTCGTGTGATCCTCTTGTCTTGAATGTGAGCAGAACCTGTGAATGTGATGCGGTATTACTCCCTAGATTGCATTAAGTTGCAAGGCAAAGGATTTTGCAGATGTCATTCAAGTTACTAAAAGCACTCTCCTTCCCAAATTTAAGGTTATATCTCGGTAAGTCAATCATTAACTCTCACTGCAGACTTGAAGGGTCAGAGTTCTGTCCCACCCAGCCTGGACCCAAACATTTTTCCTGAGCTAAGTGCGGTGCCAGTTTTCTCTGGGCATGCTCCAGAAGTCTCATCTCTTCCTTTCCTTCTCCTCCCAGATTTGCTCAGCTGGCCAGCTATTTCTCCAATGCCTTGTCTCTTTCCTTCCTTCCTTCCTTCCTTCCTTCCTTCCTTCCTTCCTTCCTTCCTTCCCTCCTTCCTTTCTTTTTTTGAGAAAGAGAAAGAGGACACATGAGTGGGAGTGAGGGCACTTGGTAGAGGGCGAAAGGGTGAGGGAGAATCTGAAGCAGACTGGAGCCCTCTCTCATGACAGTGAGATCATGATGAGCGGAAAATAAGAATTGGATGCTTACCCAATGGAGCCACCGAGACACCCCACCCCCTCCTCTCCCTTTCTTTGGAAGTACTGCATACTTGCTTTTTTCAATTGATTTCAGCTGTTAGGCTTCCCTCCTATTACTCCTCATCAAGTGTCACTATGATTTTCTTAGAAACTTCTTGAAATCAGCTGATTCTGGAGGGACTTATGGATAAAATCACTTGTGGACAGTTAGCTGTCATAGCAACTACAAATGCAGCAGCCACACCACGACTTTATTTGGCTTTAGCTTGGCTCAGGCAGTAAACAAAAAATCAAATTTTATCTGTGATCATGGTGAAGTGACACCAGAGAAGGCATCAAGATACATGTTTTTTTTACTACCAAAATTTTCTCATCCCTCACAGAAAATGAGAAAGTCATTTTTGCAAATGTGCAATTGAAATTTAAAATGAAATTAAAGTTTAATCAATTTAAATGTAAAATGAAATGTTCATATTTCTAAAAAATGTTTAAAAATGTCTTTGTCTCCTGATCTATTCCATGAATTTAGGAACTTATCCCAAGAAAACAATCTGAAATGTCCCCAAATAGTTCCATACCAAGTTGTTCATCACTGTTGCCTATAAGCAAAAACTTGGGGAGTAACCTAAATGTCTTCATCTGAATATTGCTTAATACTTATTAAAATCTATGCTCAGGGACACCTGGTGGCTCAGTTGGTTAAGTGTCCGCCCTTGGGCTCAGGTCATGATCTCAGGGTCCTGGGCTCAAGCATCAGACTCCCTGCTCAGTGGGGAGACTGCTTCTCCCTCTCCCTCTCCCTCTCCCTCTCCCTCTCCCTCTCCCTCTCCCTCTCCCTCTCCCTCTCCCTCTCCCTCTCCCTCTATCCCTCATCCCCTCACTCATGCTGTCTCTCTCTCAGATAAATAAACAAAAGCATTTTTAAAAACCTATGTGTTAAAATATGTGAATGTCGGTTTTCTTTATAAAAAAAATTTATGAACACGGGATTGAATATAATGTGTGAAGTTTTAAAATGTTGGTTATGGAGCGGTAAATGTAGTATTACCCCAATTTTATAAAATAAAAACATACATATGTTTTTGCCACACATAGAGAGAAGCTGGAAATGAGAGAGAAGGAAAGAAAGAAAGACTCCATTAGCTAAGAAAAGCAAATAGCCAGCATTTTGCATTGTCCTTTGGGGAATAGCAAAATCCTCCATGGAAATCAATTGTTGCAAACTTGGTATTTAAGCAAAGATTAAAAAATGTTCTTTGTGAAGAATAAGGCACTACGGCAACAAGCAGATATCCCAGTGGAAACTGCATAAACAATTGAGGACCAGCAAACTGAGAGAAGAAAAATTAAACTGTGGGCTTTTGCTATACAAAGAGCTACCACAAATTCTTTACTGAGGAGAAACAATGCTAATATAAAAACTGTACTGTGTAATATCATCATCATTATTTCATAAATATTTATGTATAGATCAATAGTTTGGTAAAATTCATGCGCATGCAATTCTTGGGCCAGGCAAGGCTTTGGGTGCTGATCTGAGGTATGGCATTGTGTAAGCAGGACAGAGCTGAGCTGGGAACCACAGGTCTGACACAGTCACTGCAATCTTGGGCTAATGCCTGTTCCATTTCATCAAAGAATAAAATCTCATAGGAAGGGACTAAACTTGAAATCAAAACACCAAAATCTGAGTCCTGGTTTTTTTATTCATCTATAAAATATAAAACAAAAATCCTTTAGTACTATGAACTGCAAATCTATATTATCAGAGTAATAACATCTACTGTATTTATCTGTTAGGGTTATTATATGATAAATAAGAAAATATACATTAAAGGGATTTATAATAAATTAATTGCTTTGGAAATATAAATTCTTGTTTTAGGCCTCAGTTTCAATGTTATAAAATCCTGTACTTGAGCTGCATTGTTAAGTTCCTAACCTTATGTCAAACCCACATGGTATTAAGACAGAAAGATGATCAGATCAAAGCTATGCTTTTCAGCTTCTTGGCTAAATACGAAGATGTGAGTGGGAGTGGAGCTGGAGTGCCAATGAAATATGAGACATGAGACCAACTTAGTGAGCCCAGAGTCAGGCATTCATAATTATGGTGCCATGGCTGCATTCCAAGTTGTACTTGACCTACTTGGAGCTAATAAATCTTGATGTGTTAATTTGGTATTCGATCCTGGTCATATCCTGACTTTTACTACAAAGGCTGTATTCTGGTTATTCCAACCTCCATCCCCAGCTCACCCTGTTCATTTGGGCTTTATTACATGGCCCAGAACTGATCATGGGCAGTGACTTCTGTCAAAGTACATCTCAGTATGGACAAAATGGACCAACATCCAGACCAAATGCATAACACTTCATGGGTCAAAAGATTTTTTATAAGAAATGTCTTATCTATAAAATGGCATTATTTATGTGACAGCATTTGCAAAAGAGATTTCATTTCTGCCTCTGCAACTGCAGCCTTGCTTTGGCTTCTTTATATTTTTATTAATATATGCTTTTGTACATTTACATGGACCCAAGCCACGAGCCATAGATGAATTTCCAGCAATATGGTCACTGCACCTTTATAGCTAAAGGGACCGACAATAGCATTTTACTTTTGTTTCCAACTCAGCTCTGGTTTGTGTAACCCCTGGGTTTTGTTGGCCATGATTTTCAAGACCCTACCTTTTTCACTTGCCAACTACCTTAACATTCTCTAACCCTATTATAAATAGCATTTTGTGAGCTATTAAAACAACAAGCAGGGGTGCCTAGTCGGTTAAGTGTCTGCCTTCAGTTCAGTCACAATCCCAGATTCCTGGGATCAAGCCTCGCATCGTGCACTATGCTCAGTGAGGAGTCTGCTTCTCTCTCTCCCTTTCTGCCCTCTCTCTTCCTTTTTCAAAAAAAAAAAAAAAAAAAGAAAGAAAGAAAGAAGCATATAAATAAAATCTTCTAGTAGAATCTAAATTATATAAGGTGATTGGTTACATAGTGCCTGAGCAACATGCTCTTTTAACTCTATCATTTGATCACAAAATATGGCTGACAAAATTTTGATCAGGGCACAGAATTAGGTACAGCAATCACACAGAGGCATGATGTTAGCCGAATGGTCAAGGAAAATGTGTGACTTCAAAGACTACTCAAAGATCCATTTCTCTCTATCTACCCACCCCAGGAAAACTAGTCCAACTAAAAGATAAAAAAAAGAAAAGGTAAGGATAGCCTGACAAGTAACACTGTGCCACAGACCATACGATTTGGCTGCAAACTCCTTACAAGTGACCAAATACCCCTGAAGCTGGAGAGATGCAATGTAATGATATTTAGTTACTTAGATCCTCTTCCTTTGATTAATCAAATTAACATTTTGAATATTTGTTTAATAACAGTTTCAGCTTACCTCATGTTTAAAGCCTTCACAAATGTCAACACATCATAAATACTGCAGGTGCAGCTATAAAACAAACATGTAAATTTAGGTGATGTTAATATTTATCCTATAAAAAATTAATGTGCATATTCATGAGCAATACACGAGGGTAATATATATGTTTCTAATAAGATTTCTTTATTACACAGCTGGTTAGACTCTCTATTTTACTTATTTCTGATGTGGTTTTGCATTCAGTAGAGTACTATTTTCCGACTCCATATTTAGATAATATGATCACAGTACTTATGAGTGGTTTGAAGAACAAAATGAAACAAAAAGTGACTATCATTATAGGTTGTAAACAATATGCTTTCGTGTTATTTCAGGGGAAAGAATCAGACCTGATTTTGCCATTTCTGCTAGCTAGGTACACTCAGGCTCTTTTAAAACCTTTTGGGGTCACTTGGGTGGCTCAGTCCGTTAAACAGGTCATGATCCCAGAGACCTGAGATCAAGAGCCCTGCTGAGCAGGGATCCTGCTTCTCTCTCCCCCCCCCGCCCTTGTATTCCCTCTCTCAAATAAATAAATAAATAAATAAATAAATAAATAAATAAATATCTTTAGGGGGAAAAAACACCTTTTGTAATCCTGGCATTCGTTTAGAATTGTATATTTTACAAGCACAATTAAGAAAAAATTATATTATATTCTTTCCCCCTTGAGCTCAACTCTCAGATAATAAGGAGGGCAGATCAGGGTCCTTGACCCCTTACAAGGAGGGCCCTTGTGGTTGCACATGAGTTATGAGAACTGGCACAATCTTTACCAATAAACAGAAGAGGCTCTTGGCTGAAACCAGTCCAGGGTGGAGAAGTCTGACCCATCCATAGGCATTTTCCTAAAATGATGATCATGACCCCAAATGGGAGAGTATTTCTTTCTATCATGATATCTCAAATAATTACAGAAAATCATGTGTTGTAGCCACAAGTGTACTTACAATAACTTACATCTCACTGAATGTGTGTAGTTACGGATGGGACAGTATTTTATAAGAGTGAGAGTTTGTTTCCTCTTAAGAAAACAGGAGAAAAAACTGTTAAATCTTATCAGGCTCAAAAAGAAAGAAAGAAAGAGAAAGAAAGAAAGAAAGAAAGAAAGAAAGAAAGAAAGAAAGAAAGAAAGAAAGAAAGAAAGAGAGGTATTATCTCTTTTTTATATATATTTTACTTAAAGTCAATTTGCCAACATATAGCATAACACCCAGTGCTCATCTCATAATGTGTGCTCCTTAATGCCCATCACCTAGTTAACCCTTCCTCCCCCTCACCTCCCCCTTCTGCAACGCTTGGTTCCCCAGAGGTATTATTTCTTTTAAAATAAACTTTCTTTTGGCCTTTCCAATTCTATTCTGTTTTTCTCTAGGTGTATCTTTATTAATTTAATTTCTTTTCACTATCACCAAATAATGCCTTCCCAGGTGCCTACCTTTTGAGAAGTAATTACTGTTGCCCTTTGTTTTCTAGGCATGGCAAGCCACAGTGAATGGAGGTGACAGTGAGGCCCTGGCTGGTCTGAATATTGCCTGACACGAGGGCAGGCTAGCTAGGTCACAGTGACTACACAGACTCCCTAGGGCTATACCACAGTTAAGGAAGATGTTTATAAGGAATGAGTGTCTTCTTATGAAAAGAAAACAGAAGCAAGAAGAATGAAGTAAATTTCCCCATCATAGGCTCTCAGCCTGTTTCTAAAATCTCTTGTCAAGTTTATAAATATAATTGTTAAGTGCCTGGTAAGAGTGGAGGACAAAATACCAATGTCCAGGATCAAAGAATCCTTTCTGAAAAAAAGAGAAAAATAGAATTGTATTGATGGTGCCAAGTCAAGGGCAGGAAAACAAGTTATTTCTCCCTTAAAAATGTAAGCCCATTTTAGAAAAATTTCTTCCTTAGGGCCATAATTAGCCAATAGTATCATCCTATAACAGAAGATATACTGTCTGACTGTTCCGTGCTCAAGTATGTCAGTATGTGCATACCATACAGAGGAATCCTACACTCCTACTGTGAGAAGAGTTGGAATTCATGTTATGTGGAAATTGAGCAGGACTCTGACCCCAGGCATTTATTTCTACTGATTCTCACTCCTGATGCCCTATTTCAGGATATTAAAACTAAACCTGAACAATTTTAATTTATAATTAATTATGTTCAGCTGTCTTTACAATTAATAGCTGTTCTAGACCTGCTGACCTAACCTTTGGAAACTGGCTGCACAACTCTCCTTAAAAGTTTGGCTTTCATACCACTGGACTAAGGTTCAATTGTACTAGCTAATTAGGAATTTTAATTTTGTTTTAATTAAAACATGTCAGGTCATGTGTTAGATGTTCACACAATAATAAAAACCTAGATTATAGGTATTATCCACAGTATCTTCTCCCAAAAGCATGATGGAGGAGACATCATCTAATAAGGGAATAGTAGATATACCAATGAGGTTGGATTTATACATCTGTGTGCCATATTGCATACAGCCTCTTTTTCTTTTCCTGTTCTATATTGTGATGGTGAGAAGGATCCTATATTCCTTTCAATTTTTCCAACTTACTGTACTCCTTTAACTGATTTTCCAGGGCAAGCAACATGTTTCATTGCTATCTTACAATATTTTCATGCTCATGAAACATAGTCCTTGACTGTGCATAGCACAGGCCCTCCTCCGTTGACAACTGATAGATTCTCAGAGAGGGGGAAAGAGTTTTAACGCAGCTCTCTTTTCCTTGAGGGCTGAAAAAGAAAAGAAAAGAAAACAGATGCTAATGTATTATGTGAGGGCGTAAACACTACCATTTTTCCAGGGAAACAAGAACATTGCTAATGAGAGCGATTAACATTTCAGAACTGACTGCAGGCATTTAACTATGTAGACAACATTTCTACTAAATTTTAGAATTCATATATTTTAAGTAATTGTAAATTTGCCACTTCGATTTTTATTGCTAATTCCTTGCAAATACTCTAGCACAGTGGGATCTGAATTTGACTTTATGGCTTCACGTTGCTGTTCTTTTTTATTAAGTTAGAGGCATAGGTGAGTAGAAAATACTTTTCCTTGGCCCAAACGTTTATGTTGGGCCAAGGAAAAGTATTGAAAATAAAACAATTCTTTTTCTCCCTCCCTATTTAAGTAAATCTGATCAGAAAATAATACATTTCTTCCTTAAAACCTCAGTTCCTACATATAATGTGATTAAGAACTTTGTATCAATCTTGGGTAAGGTTTTAGAGATCTGCCTGTTAGGAGTTGAATTATGTCCCCTCAGAATTCATATGTTGATACCTTCAGTATCTCAGGGTGTGACCTTATTTTGAGAAAGAGTCTTTATGAAGAGAATTTAGTTAAAATGAGGTCAATAGGATGGATCCTAATTCAATACGACTGATATCTTTTTGAAAAGGGGGAAATTTGAACACAGAGACATGTGGAGAAAGACAATATAAAATGACTTACAAAGAAGACAGCCATCTCTAGGCCAAGGGCAGGGGCCTGGTACATACCCTTCCCTCACAGCCCTCAAGAAGAACCACCCCTGCTGACCCTTTCATTTGGACTGCTAGCCTCTAGAACTGTGGGACAATACATTTCTATTGCTTAGGCCACCAATATGTTGTACTTTAATATTGCAGTCCTGGCAAACTAATATATTGCCTAAAAACCTTTGTGAGAGGCCGAAAAACGGCCTCCAAAAGAGGTCACATCCTGATCCACACCCTAATCCTCATCCTAATCTATGAATATGTATAATTGCATGGCAAATTTCAAAGGTAATTAAAGTTGCAGATGTAATTAAGTATGCTGATCAGATAGACTTAAGACAGGGAGGTTTCCTTGAATTATCCATGTGATCACAATGCAAATACAGGGTCTTACATGTGGATAAGGGAGGAAGTGAAAATATAATGTGATATAATAAAAATTCAACCCGCTTCTGACTTTGAAGTTGGGAGAAGGAAGCCATGAGCCAAAGAATGTGAGTGGTCTCTAGAAATGAATTTTCCTCTAGAACCTCCAGAGGGAGTACAACCCTGCTGTGTCCTTGGCTTTAGCCCCGAGAAACTGATTTCAGATTCCTGACCTCTGGAACTATAAGAAAAATAATGTGAGTTATTTTAAGGCACCAAGTTTGTCACAATTTGTTACAACAACAATAGAAAAGTAACACAAACTTTATCTAATGTCAAAAATTCAACTCCGTATTTTACCACCCTAGACACTAGTCACCCTAGTCGCTCACTGCTAGCGTGTTCATATGATTCTTTTGCTAGAAAATGTTCTAATAGACTGACAAAAAAGGAGCCCCATGACTAAAATGTGCATAATGATTTTGTAAAGCTTTTTTTCTAAGTTTTCTGGAGACATTCTTAGTGATCTATAAATATCCAAGTACTAGGCCACCTTCCCTGTGCCTACTTCAAGCCACAATTAAATTTATCCCCAAGTAATCTTCCCCCAGGCCATCCAGGATTAAGATCATGGAATAGTTGGCAGTGCTTTCTTCATAGTCAAATACAAGCAAGTTTGGTAATTTAACATTTTCTTTGTCTTCGAGTCTTACCCTGTCTCTTTTTAAAGAAACAGCAATAATAATTTTGGTCTTCCAAAAAACAAAATAATGAAGAAACACAAAAAGAAAAATCACATCATCAGTGGTAATGTATTTGTTCTTTTTTTTTTTTTAATTTTTAAAGATTTTCATTTATTTATCCATGAGAGACACAGAGAGAGAGAGAGGCAGAGTCACAGGCAGAGGGAGAAGCAGGCCCCTTGCTGGGGGAGCCTGATGCAGGACTCAATCCGCGAACCCCGAGTTCATACCCTGAGCCGAAGGCAGATGCTCAACCACTGAGCCACCCAGGTGCCCCATGTATTTTTTCTTTGAATCAAGTTCCATTCACGGAAGAATTTATTAATGGTTCGGACTGCATCAGAGTATATGTAAACATTGTTTGGGTCATTGGACTTGACCCATAGGTCCCTTACAAACAAGTAATTCAATAATTATGATTCTTTGTTGATGTAGATCAAAGCTAAAGTACAGAATCAGTCTGCTTTCCTACAATAAAATTGATTATAAAATCAGAAAAGCAAGACTTTCTTTATTGCATTTGAAGATTCGAAGTTAGGCTCAGTAGCACTTCATTTACCTGGCATGCTTGCAGATTTGTTTTAAGGATAAAATAGGAAATATTTCCTAAAGTTGGGCACAATAACTGACATGGGAAAACCCTTAATTAAATGCTTGGTCATGTATTTAATTGCAAAATCTTTTTACTTCAAAAATAAGTTACAAAAAATAATTCCTCAGAATAGGAATTTGATGAATGAGAAGTAATAATTGCTTCACAATTCAGAGATAGTGATGGGGGAACAAGGCGAGCTGAGGACAAAGCACAGCTGATATATCACAAACAACCCCAACCTGGTTTGGAATATGTGTGGTATTTCTCAGGAAGCTTCCAGTTGTCTTAATGTTAATTCCTTGCTAGAGGGAAAAACAATCTTTAACTTGACAACGGCAAGGCCTCCAGTATCCTGTAGATCCTCCTTAGCATATGAAAATCCTTTTGAAATCTCCCTTTTGCTTACCTCCCCCAACTCCTGGTTATATAATCAGCCACTTCTCACAAGCCCTGGGCAGCATCTCCACCTTCCGGTGGATCCTGTCCCCGTCCTTTAATAAAATCACCATTTTGCACCAAAGACGTCTCAAGAAGTCTTTCTTGGTCATGGGCTCTGGACCTCACCTATATTCCAAAACTTCATCAATAATATTGTGGCCGTTTACTCATTTAAAAAAATGTTGCTCAATTCTCCAAGGAGGTGATTGTAACATGGATACCTTTTGGAAAATAAAATATTCAGCCAAAAGTCGAAGCAATCTTATTTAAAGTTGTTTCTTGCCCTCAATACAACCCTTTTCTTAGCGACACCTGCTGATTTTTTTTAACAGCATTCAAAAATATACTCTTTATTCCACATTGATACCCATTTAAAAGTTTAAAATAGTGCTTTACATCCTGCTTCTACGAAGCCTTAAGAGCCAGGCTCTTTCGTGAGAGTCTTTTGGGAGGGGGGGCAGGGGCATGTGAGCAACATGGGTGGCCTTCCTGTGCCCTCCCTTTTAATCAGACAGCTCAGCTTTCTCTAATTACATGCTGGGTTTCACATTTGGTTGGAATAAAGGTTTGGGTACCACTGTCTTAGTTTATCCCAATAAAAATTATATCCATACAGATCATATTAATAAAAATATTTCAACTATGTCATAGATTGATGGTCACTCACAGGTACATGGCTAGCCAGGATAAAGACTTTGCAAATAGGTGTAGTCACATGACTAATTTGTCACTAACAGAATGCAGCTAGAAGTGGCATATAATGTATCTGGACCATGTCCTTCACAGGAGGGGGTGTGTCCCTGACAACCCAAGTTCTAACATAGCTGCTGCTTGGAACAAGGATATGATTTTTGGAGATGTCTCTGCTTTGAAACTTTACAATGAAGGCCATGCCACCAAGGAAATCTGGGAGTAGTCTGTATACACAGATACTATTAATGCCACCATAATAGCCTTGAATTATCTAAAATGCAGATTTTAATGAGAAAGAGAAACAACCTTTCATCGTGTCTGAGCCATTGTCATTTTGGGTTTCTGTTACATGCATCCAACCCTAAATAAAATACCATCTTATGGGTTTTTATGATATTATCTCTAAAGACTATTAAATCCAACTGAATTTTTATAACTAGATACATAAATCATATCTTATACTTCTTGCTATTCATTTATTTATGGGCTTAGAAAGATAGCAGTTGTATGAAAAACCTAGACATCTCCTTTACACACCAATTATTTTCCTATCAATGCAAATAAATTAAAAGAATAGGGATCCCTGGGTGGCGCAGCGGTTCGGCGCCTGCCTTTGGCCCAGGGCGCGATCCTGGAGACCCGGGATCGAATCCCACGTCGGGCTCCCGGGGCATGGAGCCTGCTTCTCCCTCTGCCTGTGTCTCTGCCTCTCTCTCTCTCTCTGTAACTATCATAAATAAATAAAAATTAAAAAAAAAAATAAAAGAATATTGTGGCTTCCATAATATGCTGTACTTAGTAAAATTAAGAGCTATCATCTCAGTTTACAAAAAAAAAAAAAAAGAGGTGTGTATTACACAATACTGCTTTCAGTTTAACTCCAGTCACAAAAATATTCCAAGGTAAAACAAAATTAACTACCCTAAAGATAACCATCTAAAGTATAAGCATATTTACAGCCCAAGCTTACAGTCTTTTAAATAACAATAAACAAATGTTCCTAAAAGCTTTTGAAGTGAACATTTTATTCATTTAAGTCAAAAAATACCATTACCCCGAATAATCAGTTGAAATTCGTAGACAATAATAAAGTGACTTGTCTAGCTAGATTAGTCAGTGAATAGGAAGGAATGTTCATGATCCACTCTTCAAAGGGAAACAAAAACAAAAATGACTTTTAGAAAAATAGACTTTTAATAGTCATAAGAATGGAGTATTTGTGTTGTCATTTAAGAAATATTAAAGAAATTTAAAGATGGAATATAGTAATATAATAGATTTCTGCACCAAGGACTCAGTACTGATAAGACAGACCAGAAAATGAAAGAGAGGGCTCTTCTGAAATTTCAGCAAGGATAGGGTTTTGTTATCCTAGGGATGAATCTAAGGAAACCATAAATAAAGATCTCGAGGGAATAATAATACAGAAGGACTGAACTGAGATGAAAATCAAGCTGTCTAGGCCAAGTAGGATAGGAAGTCTAGGTGATAGGAAACCAGCAGAGGTTACTCTAGGCAGCTGGTTTATCATTAGCAGAGAGTTATAGCAGAGAGATAAGTTGTCAGGGATGAGAACGAGGCTAGTTGAGTTGAGATAGGCAGAATTGAGATAGCAGGCAGAAATATTGTTAGTGGGAGCAAGAGAAATTAAGCAAAATTTCAGTTACTATGAATTTGGGATACAGGAAAAGAACCAAATTCACCAAAGGCATCTCGATACCATGGTCAAAGATATGTGAACTACAAGTGGAGTAGTCAATGATTAGCCATGACCTACCGTTTATATATATCTCCTAGCCTAGGAATACGACTTGACCTTGGGAAAGGAGGGAAACAGGCTCAGCCTAAAGAGATTTCAGGAGAGAAACCAAACAATATTGTTTTCTTCTAAAGTCCTACAACACCATGGAAGTAATATGGCCCCATAAAATGGGAAACAAAATGTGAATGAAGTTTGTAATCAAGAGTGATTAGGGAGCACCTGTGAGGTGACAATGGGATTCAAATGAATACCAATTAGAAGAGGGGAGAAATAAGTAGGATGGAGTAAAGAGTGGTGATGGCAGAGGCTCGGTGTCATCCTGGATTTTAGGCAAAGTCAGTCAAGGGAATCAAAAGATCCGGAATCAAGAAAGCATGTCTAAAAAACAATACTGTTTGAGGCAGCTGAGGAGGCAAATACAAAAATGGATCATGACAACACAGAGACAATGAAGCTCAAAAAATAAATTTTTATAATTTTTAATATTTTAAAATATTTATATGTAAAGGGAAAAATTTTATTTAAAGCCAAATTGTTGTTGTTTAAGACCTTTAAGACCGTAACTCACAGCAGAGAAACAAATCTCTAGTACTCTTCTGTTTGCAAAAACTGGTTGGGGAGAAAAGGTAAGATCTAGAGAAAGTACTGTATTGTTTAGTCTCTGGGCATGCAAATGAAGATGCTAATTCTGAGGTGAAAGGTAAGGAAAATTGGGGTGTACTGCCAATTAAAAGGGGAACATCATCATTATCTCAGTGTCTGGGAGTCCACAATAGAGAGAAGATACAATTACACAGGCCTTCTGGCTTTTCAACCTACCAGAAACACTAGCTTCTGGGTATTTGCTCTTGTTGTCTTTGCTGTGAGGAATGCAAAGATATCCACCCACTATGACTTGCATTTTATCTCCTTCTGATCTCTAAACAAACGTTATCTTCTCGTTGAGACTTCTGTCACTTTATTTAAAATTGATTCCTCCATAAATTTAAGAAACATACAGGGGGGAAAAAAAGACAAACAAAAACAAACACAAACCAGACCCAACTATAGAGAACAAACTGATGGTTACCAGAGGGGAGGTAGGTCAAATAGGTGTAGAGGATTAAGACGGCACTTATCCTGAGCGCCGAGTAACATATAGAACTGTTGAATCACTACATTGTACACCTGAAACTAATGTAACAATGTATGTTAACTGTACTGGAATTAATTTTTTTAAATTAATTCTTTCAGATACACACAACTCTTTTGCCCTCCTGTAGTGAATTAAAGGGTGGCCTTCCAAAAGCTATGTCTGTCCAGAACCTGTAAATTTTCTTTTCTTTTCTTTTTAGGAGGGGGAAGGGCAGAGAGAGAGTAGGAGAGAGAGAGAATCATAAGGAGGCTCCATGCCTAGCGACTCACCTCACGACTCTGAGATCATGACCTGAGTTGAAATCAAGAGACATGCTTAACTGATTGAGCCACTCAGGGGCCCCCAACACCTGTGAATTTTGATCTTATTTGGAAAAAAGGACTTTGCAGATGTAATTAAGGACGTTGAGAGGAAATCATCCTGTATTTAGGGTGAGTCTAAATCCAATACCAGTTGTTCTTATGAAAGAAAGGCAAAAGGAGAATTGAGGCACTGAGCCAGGAGAGGAAGCCATGAGAATAGGGAAACAGACACTGGAGCTATGCTGCCACCAGCTAAGGAGTGCCTGGTGCCAACAGAAACTGGGAAGAAGCACACAGGATTATCCCCTGCAAGCCTTGTGAAGGAGCCTTGATTATGGACTCTAGCCTCCAGAACCATGAGAGAATACAATTTTGTTTTAAGACACCAACTTGATAGTAATGTGTAATGACAGCCCTAGAAAATTAATACATGGTCTTTATCAGCAGCTGATTCGTGATGTGTTTCACTTATTTTCTGTTATATTGCCTGTCTTTCTCCACTAGAATGCAAGCTCCAGTGGAGCAGAGGTTTCTTTGGGGCGGGGAGGGGGGGATGGCCATATCCCTAGTTCCTTAGAACTGATATTTTCACATGCTACACATTCAAGAAATATAAGTGATTCAATATTTAAATAGATGAAAACTGAGCTGAGTTCCACATTTGGATCTTTGTGGAAGAGAGAAAACAGAATGCCCTAAAAGAAACACATGAGTGAGATGGAAAGACTCAGGCAGGTGGGGACTTAGATTTAGAATGACCAGGAGAACATTCTAAAGGCATTAGAGCACCTCCAGAGTCTAAAGAAATTAGAAGGATGAAGAACATGATCTGAACTCTGAATTGTACAAGCTTTGCCCACACAAATTGTTGTGAAGTGTTTAAAAGCACATCTTTTTTTTCTGGATTGTGGCATCTAGTGTTAATAGGTCCTTGCTCTACCCAGAGAGTAATATTTTAAGTAAATTTCATTCTTTCCAACTAAAAAGGCAGAAGTTCATAAAACATCCCACACTGCAGTGCAGGTGAAGAATGCCATGGCTGTGATCAGAATACTTAGATTAAAAACCTTTACATAGGTAGCCCCAGTGGTGCAGTGGTTTAGTGCCACCTTCAACCCAGGGCCTGATCCTGGAGACCTGGGATTGAGTCCCACGTCAGGCTCCCTGCATGGAGCCTGCTTCTCCCACTGCCTGTGTCTCTGCCTCTCTCTCTCTCTCTCTCTCTCTGTCTTTCATGAATAAATAAATAAAATCTTAAAAAAAAAAAAACCTTTTACATATACAAAAATATGCAGCTGTAGATGCTAATGAAAAATAGCATCTGGCAGTATTGTATTCTTAAACAACAACTGATAATATAGCAATGCCTATGAAATATGACCTAAAACATGTTTTCCTTTTCATCCAGCAAGTTCATTTCTCAGAAATCATAATGTATGTGCCCAAATATTCAATTGCAAAGATAATTACCATAATGCTATTTACAATAGGAAAGAAAAGAAAGTAAACTAAGTGTTCAAAAATAATGGATATTTAAATGACTTTCAACATGCCCATTAAAGATGTCATAGAACTATGTGTTTTGAAAAGGAAGGAGATTCGTGATATATTAAGTGATAAACAAGGGTACAGAACAGAATACAGAGTGGCTTTAAGATTTTATGTACAAGAAGATCCATTAAAAATCTGAAAGATACATACAGTATGGATGGTTCTTATCTTCTCTTTATCTGAATTTTTATAATGCATATGTGCTACTTTCAAAGCAAAGGGGAAAATGATTTATTTTTAAAATGAATCCAGCTTATGAAATTCTGTGTTTAAAATTTTGTATTTCATTTACATAAAAAGATTGATAACTTTGTACTTGATACTATCAAATTGGTGATCTTTCTTAATGTCACCAGCAAGGCATTAGGGTATATCACATAAAAAAGAAAAAACGTGTACCTGGGTGGCTCAGTCTGTTAAGCATCTGCCTTCGGCTCAGGTCATGATCCAGGGTCCTGGGATTGAGCCCCACATTGGGCTCCCTACTCAGCTGGGAGTCTGCTTCTCCCTCTGTCCTTCCCCCTTGTTCGTGATCTCTCTCATCCTTTCTCTCTCTCTCTCTCTCTCAAATAAATACATAAAATATTTTTTAAAATAAAAGAAAAAACAGGGAAGCCCAGGTGGCTCAGAGGCTTAGGGCCGCCTTCAGCCCAGGGCCTGATTCTGGAGACCAGGGATCGAGACCCACGTCGGGCTCCTTGCATAAAGCCTGCTTCTCCCTCTGCCTGTGTCTCTGCCTGTCCGCCTCTCTCTCTGTGTCTCTCATGAATAAATAAATAGAATATTTTTAAAAGGAAAAAAAGAAAAGAAAAAAAAGAAAAAACAGAACTTACATGTTTAGGAAAAAAGGAAAAGGAAAACTAAAAGTGGATCAGAGTAGAATCACTTTCTTTAGTCACTCCTTGGCAAAGAGATTTCATAATTTAGAATGAAGAGAGATTATAATTCCTATCAGAACCCACATAATGATTATGTAGTTGGTTGTGTACAGTTACATTCAAGCTGACTATACAATAATGTAGATTTGGTCACCATTTCATATGTTCTTTACTATCTTCATAAGTCCTCAGTTATAAAATCTTTTCTTATTAGGTCTCAGGTAGGTAACTAAGTTAAGTAAACTCTAACCAACTTTGTGTCAAGATTCTGTCTTCTAGAAAGGAAAATCAAGGTACACATTTTTCCCTACAGAATAAGAACCTATTAAATTAGTCTTCACTCGGCCTGGGTTTGAAACCTAAATAAAAAGAACTACTAACTCAGACAACTGCAGGAGCATTTCAAAGTGGATTATCAATCAGAAAAAAAAAAAAAAATTCAAAATTTTAAGAAGCTTTTGCTTCTTAAACCCAGTACCCTCCAGTTTCCATTCTTTTTATAAATGGCAGTAGAAACCAATTGACAGAAATGCCTACTTATAAAGAAGTTGGGTGTTGATTACTGAGTATTAATAATGTGTGCAGGAGAAGAGGCAGTCCTTTCAATGAAAAAGATCCCTGGATCCCTGGGTGGCGCAGCGGTTTGGTGCCTGCCTTTGGCCTAGGGTGCGATCCTGGAGACCCGGGATCGAATCCCACATCAGGCTCCCGGTGCATGGAGCCTGCTTCTCCCTCTGCCTGTGTCTCTGCCTCTCTCTCTCTCTGTGACTATCATAAATAAATAAAAAAAAATTAAAAAAAAAAAAAAAAAGAAAAGAAAAAGATCCCTGTATGTGAAGAAAATAACCTAGAAAAATAGGTGTGCTTTTGTTCTGCCCTGTGAAAGAATATAAATCCATAATGTTTTCCTTCTTGTTCCCCCCACCTCATGTCATAATTCTAGTTCAAGATGTTTCCTACCCCATTAAAAACTACCCTTCTTGGGTAAAGAGTTTTTCTTTTAACCAAGGTATATTTTTTGACAAACTGAGATAATTGATCAACCAGTTCATGCCAAGTTATAAAATTTCTAATGGACTGGCTCTCAGGTCATAATGTTGCCTTCTAAGTCACAAAATCACTTCACTTATTTCACTTAACAGTAAATGAAATTAAATTACTGAGGATAGACCAGAATTAGTACAATTTGTATGGGAACAAGGCTTTTATTCAACCTCAAAATATCCCATTAATCTATTATACTACAGTCTAGATAGGGTTGGCTATGCTTGTGGGTCGACCCTTGTCCTCGTGAGACATCCTCTTACTTCACCATTTAGGTTTTTGCATTAGAGACAACATACATGCAAAGAAGCTTTCTTGTAGATAAGTCTATAAACTTTGTTTAGCTTCCCAAAAATAAATTGTAGGGAAAAAAAAAAGACACTTCTAAGTTCTGATTTTTTTTCAAAAAAATTCAGTCTTTCTAATACAAGTTGGAAAGATTAGAAAAGAGAAAAAGAGGATATACCTTTGAAAGCTTCAAATAATGAGAATAAAAAACACTAAATGAGTCTAAGGACATTTGAGGTAAAAAATGTCTTTAATTAGTTATCATTCCACCAAATGTGACTTCACCTTTTTTTTTAAGGTCATTAAATTAGCCTTTATTAGAATATTGTAGCAGTGTGTTTTGAAGAAGGCAGCCCTACAAAATAAGGATTTTAAATTACCTCCTAATCCATTTCTAACTGCATGGATAGGAAAACTAGGGTTGGAGCTGAGGTGGGGATCAGCGTACCCCATCTCCATGTCAACACATGAGGACACCCCCCTACCTGTACGGGGATGCTAGGTGCACAGCACACTCATAACAGCTTCTGCCTGGCCTTGTGGAACCAGTTTTTAAGGAGTAGGAGAACCCAAAATGAACACAGTGTGACTTCACAATTTTAACAGTGACTTTTTATATTCACTCTTTTAAACATAAATCTGAATTACTTGAAAGGAAAATCTTTGGTTTATTTCTAAATATTTCTAAATAGGAGACGATGATGAATAATGTCCCAGCCTCAAGTCTTTCAGGAACTACTGGTAAAACAGGACACGTTATATTTTTATTTACTAAAATACTAAACTAGTTAATAGCAAATGAGTCTGTCTTTTTCCTATTGGATTAAATTCTTTTCACTCTCTTTTTATACTTGATACAGCTTATCTTGGGAAATTAGGTTTACTAGCTGAACTAGAATACAGGACTGGAAATAATGGGGTTGCTGACTAATTCAGTGATCAGAACCCAGATCAGCTAATAAGAGCCAATAAAGTGATTTCTGGATCTATATGGCAGCCACTGCCCCAGATCTCTTTTTGACTGGTGCAAATGGAAACATATTTGTAAAATAACGGAGTACATTGGTAACATTCCTTACTTCTGAATAAGGATAACATTCTAATCTAATTTCTAGAGGATTAAATAAAAATAAATCTAAAAAGCATGCAGCACATTTAAAATCTCCCTGTTAGTTATTATTATCATCTCTATATAAAAGTAAATGAGGAAAAAGAAGGAATAAATGAGTTTCTGATTGATGAAGATGACATGTTTACCAGTTACAGGAAAAAAGACACATGCCCAAATGTATCTTCTCTAACAGAATTGACTTTGAATTGCAAAGAGCAAAACAAACAATGAAAGGAAGTAATACATGTTATGGATAATAATATAATAATAAGTACTAGATGGTCAAT